>NW_025779006.1:0-64346 GCF_021130785.1 Homalodisca vitripennis | reverse complement strand
ATGCGTGAATAGTCTGACTTATCCGGAACTTCAAATGGTGGTGGACCAAGTATTGATATAATTTTCGATGAATCGGGGTGTATCCTTTTTACTGGTGGTTCAAACTTTGGAGCGTCAGCTGTAGATGGACCAATTATAGCTCTAATTTTGGAATTGAAATCTGGAGTGTCTAACATAGACAAATCAAAATCAGCAATCGCGTCTTGTTCTTTCAGGTCTGAGATTTGAATAGGACTCTGGCAACATAGACATATCAAAATCAGCAATCACGTTCTGGAATTGATTGTCACTCACAGCATCAGCGTAGTTTTCCAACATAGACATATCAAAATCCGGAGTTTGTCTGTCTAACGTGGACATGCATTTCTTTGTTTTTTTATGGCGGGACATGGAGGAGTTCCTGACTTCAACACCACAACCTTGAACATACTTGTTTCATCGAAGGAGGTTTTTCATTGAATCCGTTGGAAGAAGCATAAGCTGGTGGATTTGACGCTGACATACACTTCTTTGTTTTTTGGTGGCGGGATAGGTTAGATGCAGTAACCTCAGCTCCACAATTTGGACATTTCTTGACTGATGATCTTCGAAGACCGTCCGTAGCATTGAGAAATGCTGTTTGCTTGCTAGCAGGAGAAAACGCCATTATTATAGAGCTGGCTACTCTCTTACTGTATGGGTGATTGACGATGGAAAAGGATGAGGTATGGATGCACTTCTTTGTTTTTTGGTGGCGGGATAGGTTAGATGCCGTAACCTCTTCTCCACAATTCGAACATTTCTTGACTGATGATCTTCGAAGACCATCCGTAGCATTGAGAAATGCTGTTTGCTTGCTAGCAGGAGAAAACACCATTATTATAGAGCTGGCTACTCTCTTATTGTATGGGCGATTGACGATGGAAAAGGATGAGGTATGGATGGATGAGAATAGGAAGAGGAGTAGGAAGAGGGTGGGTGTGTGGGATGAGTGGAAGGAAGGATGAGAGCATTATTAATACATTTGACTCTGAACTAGAACATAGTTTTTTGTAACTCTTTTTCATAAAACGATCCTATTATTTCCTCACCAGACTGGTCTGCGATTTTGTAGGTAACAGGGCAAGTTTTGTTGACAGCCACAATCCGAAAAATTTCTCTTGTCCAATTTCTGCGGTATTTATTTCCAAATACATCTTTCTTTATAGTAATTCTTACACGGTCTCCAACCGAAAGTCTGGGTCTGAATACTAGACATCGTCCAGTGTTTGCGTACATGTTTCTTAAAGTTTGTTCATTGCTTGAATTCACTTCTGATGGGCTCATCTTTATAGTGCTATGAAATTTACTGTTATATTGACGTAGAAGCTTCTGTAAATGTGACACCCATCTAAAAGAGTTTTGAATTTCAAAGTGCACTTTCATTTTTTCATTGAGAGTTCTATGGAAAACGCTCTATAATGGCACTTTTTTCCTCATTTTCAGTATGGTATAACTTTATTTGATTTTTGTGTAAAAACTCTCTAAATTCCTTATTAACAAATTCTCGTCCTTTATCCGTGTGAAGAAGGTTCGGGGGTTTGTGACCAACCAATTTCGCTCTTCTTAATATTTTACCAAACAATTTAGTAACCTCTTGTGAGCTTTTAGTTTTTAATGGTTCTGACCACGCATATTTTGAAAACGTATCAATTACATTAAGTATGTATCTGAATCCATCATTTTCCTTTGAAAACCTAATCATTACAACAAGGTCTGCAGCCCACAAATCATCAATACCCAAAGTTAAAATTTTTCTCTTAGGGAATCGCTTAACCACAGGTTTATGAACCTCTAAAGCTCGAAGCAGGATTTCTTTCCGACTTTTCTGATTCATTAATACTATCCACAATACACTTACATTATACCAAACTAGTAATTTATAAGGTGCGGTGTTTCGCGCGGCGCGGCGGTGACTGGACAGTGACGAGGCGCGTACAGATTGTTTGTATACTTATAGAAACAACACGCGGTGTCTCACACGGCGCGGTGGTGGTGACGGTTCAGCAGTCGCGCGGCGCGGCGGTGACTGGACAGTGACGAGGCGCGTACAGATTGTTTGTATACTTATAGAAACAACACGCGGTGTCTCACACGGCGCGGTGGTGGTGACGGTTCAGCAGTCGCTCGGCGCGGTGATGACGAGGCGCGTGCCAATTGCTTGGCGGTGACGGTTCAGCAGTCGCGCGGGCGCGGTGCTGACGAGGCGCGTGCCGATTGCTTGCATACTTACAGTAACAACGCGTGGTGTCGGTGGCGGGACAGCGATGACATGCGTGGTGATTCGCGCGGCGCGGTTCTGACTACCCGTACTCACACTCTTAGTCGCTCTCTAACAATTTTCTGTCCCAGATTCGGTCTCACACGGTTTGTCCCAGATCCGGTCTCGGGTGCGTTGTCCCAGGAACGGCCAAAGTATACTACTCAGCGGAAAGTAGAGTTTAGTTGTTATGCTGGATTATTTGCAGGCATTCGACTCAATAGGTCATAGGATATTGCTGACTAAAATGCACTTTTATTGTTATGGTGTAAATACTATTGAGTGGGTGAAGTCTTATATAAGTCTGGTAACAAAGATTGAGAATGAGACATCTGCCTCTCTAGTCAGAAGGCGAGTTGTACCTCAGGGAAGTTGTCTTGGTCCTGTACTGTTTAATCTGTACACTTCTGACTATGTGTATCAGGCACGTTGTACGGAACATTTGTACTTAGTTAAGCTATTAGTATGGAAGAATAACAAATTGTACAGTTTTTATCACTGCATTATTTTAAACTAGCCACTAGATTTTATTGTACCTGTTTAATGATTGTATTATTCTAAATTAAGTTTAGTTTAGTTTTTGTTATCTAGTTTTTAAGAGCATTCAGTGACTTGAGTCGTTCTAAAAAACTGTAACTGTACTGAGAAACACTTGTAAATAAAGTCATTTTCATTCATTTATTTATGATTTAACATCCAATTTAAGACAAACAATTATTTCATTTATCGAAGTTTTGCTAAAAAAAGACATTTATTTATTACGTTTGCCCTGAAATAAATCACGATAGCGTTGGAACATATAGAGGAAAGCCAAGTGGCGGCTAGGCATCCCGATATTCACCGTATTACTGAAGATTTATGGGTGGAAAGCTTTCACAATGATGATCCTTATTTCACCCATGGACTTAGAATCTCTCACTTCCGTCACATCTAGACATATTTTTAATTTATAGTGTATTCAATATTCAGGAATGGAAAATATACATATATTGTGTATTTTAATATACATAAATATATGCTGAAATTTCATTGAAGAAAACTATTAAACTTATAGTAAAAATGTTTATAGCTTAAAATAAACATTAAGTTTTGCCTTAGTGTGATAAAAACCGTGATTAGGGGACTCTTCATTATTTAGTAGGGTAAAAAATAACTTTGAATGTATGTAATGGTATTAATAATAGTACTTGACTGATAATGTATAGTTAATGATAAACACCAACATATCAGTAGATGTAAACCCATATAGTAGCGTTTAACAAGAGGAAAGAACCATTTTAAATAATGGTATATAATTAATTTCCAATAATGAACCATTATATGAAATCCAAAAGGAAGATTTAACTTATAAAAAGCTATTGTGACATGTTTCAGAGGCATTGAACACATTTGATTCTGTATGTGTGCAATTGGTGTAAATAGAATTTCTTAAGGGGTATTATTCCTCACCTATAGGCCTACTAAGAAATGAACGGCTGAAATACATTCAATTGGTATTTTAATTCTTCTTTTCAACGTCGAATTATATATTCTGTAGAATTTAAATGGACTATTTTAATCTTAAAATTTTAGAATTCTTTTACTCTGGTTATAGTAATATTTGCAAGATTAATTATTATTATATATATATATATATATATATATATATATATATATATATATATATATATATATATATATAGTACTCAGAGAATTCCATTTATGACGTTTGAAATGGTTGTTGAGCTATAAACAATTTTATTAAATATGAAAGGTATATGGTGTATGTCCCCACTTTAACAGCGGTAAAACAAACAAAATTATAGACGTTTGAGTTTTAGTTATATGGGAAATTTTCGTCGAATATTTGAAAATATTCGATAAAAAGATTAATTTAAAAATATTAGACTGTTAACGTATTTCTTTTAATACATGTGGCTTAGAAAATTGCACCTACTCCTATAAGGACCATGTGCTATTTCCAGAGTGACGGGATATATGGGATGGATCCTGTCGAGATCTATGAGGAAGAAGTTATGTTACTAATCTCAAGTCATGTTCCCTAAGAAGAAGAGGAAGCCAGCTCTGAACCAGCCTCCCCATTCAAAGCAGGCAGGGGGTGGCACACATTAAGTCTAGGACAGCAAGTACCTTTGACTCTTAGGAAATGAACCCCAACTACAGCAGTCATATCCTGCAGTAGATTAGACCTAACGAATTAACCTTGCACCTCAGATTCTCGGCACTTACGGTTATTTATATTGATCGGGTTCTGCTGTGCCCAGTGTTGGTTCAACTGGAAGGTAAAAAACCAGCCAAAAGTGAATCCTCGTAGAAGATTGAATGATCCCTGAAACACGTGAAAAATGTGTGAAACTATAAAAGACGTGATTCATTTTGCAGTTATATTAGCAAAGTTTTTAAAGTGATAATAACAACTAAAATAGTTACCAAGCTTTAGATATAAATACATTACTAGTTTTCCACGTTATTTTTATAGTGATAAGAATAACAAAAATTGTTTCCAAGCTATCTTTATAAGTACTTTTACTAGTCATCTGACGTTAAAGTTGTTAATGCAAGAAGATATATAATCATGTAGCTAAATGGTTTACTAGTTATACAATATTATTTTATCAGCTTTTCTATCGAAAGTTTAATCTCGTTTACCCAGTTTTTTTCATGAATGGAATCCATTTTCACCATCGTAATTAATATTTTTTACATTTGTTTCACCAATTATTCTGAAGGGTCGTGATTCTTACAGCATATTTATTAGAATCATAATTCACTGCGATACCAGATTAATCAGTCAGGAAGGTCTCTTTTGAAGTTTGGGTAGTGGGTCAGGTGCAAGTGAGCTGTCCAGTATACGAAAACTATATGATAGCATTGACTACAGTTACTGATTTTAAACATTTAAAATGTAAGGTAATGAAAGATAACATGTATAAAACGTGTTTTAAACGTGATTTATATATATATATATATATATATTATATATATATATATATATATATATATATATATATATATATATATATATCAATGTATTATATAGAAATTTATATAGATATCATGATCGCAGATTGTATATATTATTTTTGTAAATTAATTTGGTTGATTTCATTGGTCAAAAGATTGCAAAAATAGAAACTTTGAATTTTTTAGTTTTATTTACAACTTATTTTGTGTGTAGGGTTGAATCAAATCTGGTGTAAAAAAGAAACCTTATAATTTCTAGTTTTATCAATACTGTTAATATGTATATGATATTCTGTGAAATATAAAAACTTAACAGCTAATGTAAAGGAAGTATCAATGAAGTTTGCCCGAACTGTAGTATCGAAAAACTGAGCTGCATTTAACAATATCCTAACTGTAGAGTTTAGCTCCAGTTCACCTTCCTCTTAATGCAGAGTCTGGAATTTGATGCTGGTACATATTTCATTCCTGTCATCTAGATTCATATCCGTCTGAATAGATTGATAAACACCGAATATTAAAACCTCAACACGAACAAATTACATCGCATCGAAATCACCGTGTTCCCGTTCACACTGAATTCACACATTGTAAACACAAATACATTCTTATGGTATTCAGTTTACGCTGCGAGAAGCCATTTCCAGTCTCCAAATGCTAACCAGAAATGTAAAGGTTGTGAAGCTCAGAAGTCAAAGAAATAAGTCAGTTTCGCTTGTAAACAATATCTCCTCATTGTTAATCATCTTGCGAAAAACAAAACTCCTTCAAACTCCTTCCTGATTACAGTTTTATATGACGTCAAGGATTTTATTTATTTTTGCTGGCCAATGTCTATGCCCTTTAATAATCACTTTAGGTGACGCAATGTCAATCGCCTACACATAAGTAACTGCAAGCCCAAATACACATAAGAAATGTAGTTGCAGCGTAGAAATTGGAGGCGCAACAATAAAC
Organism: Homalodisca vitripennis; assembly: GCF_021130785.1. NCBI lineage: Eukaryota > Metazoa > Arthropoda > Insecta > Hemiptera > Cicadellidae > Homalodisca > Homalodisca vitripennis. The sequence continues at coordinate 58,147 of NW_025779006.1, read as the reverse complement.
CTTCACAGCGGGTAGGTACAGCCGAGCTGGTCTGGCCGTACTGTACAGCAGTTAGTCACAAGCGGGGACAATCAAGCGGCGGCGGCTGCGGTTGGTAGCGGCGCACACTGCCTGCGCATAGGATGAAAGCTTCATTCCCTGTCTGTACCTGATAGTGAACGTATCGTGATCCGTGAGTTGAATTTATTTACTTGTGGTTACCTTCAATTAATTATTGTTTGTGCATGTTGGTCAATGTTGTATCATATCCAATATGTAAGACAAATTATTTAATAAGTATAATTGTGCAATACACCCAATAATATTTTTTTCTTTTTATACTCTATAATATTAGTAATAACTAGGTAGATATATAAATTTACGTACATACACAAGATCGTTAGGCTGGACCGGACGCCATGGCGGAAGGTCTAGCCAAAATAGGCTTGTGCAGCATGGAAACAGAAATAGCTGTTGCCAGCATTCTTGAAATTAATACAACAGACAATTATACAAGCAAAATAGAACAATCTAAAACTCCAAGCATGGAGGATAATAGTTCTAATGAAAGAAAGAGGAAAATTAGTGATAATGGTAATCACAATGTGCAATCACATGTATATGACAATTTGACTACTAAAAAGCAAAAAACCATTATGTACTATAAGGCCCAATCTAGTGGACCTTATGATGTAGTAATTCAGAGTAGAGATAAAAAGAAAATAAATCCTTTTATGGTAGGAAAAATAATGAAAAATCATTGTGAGGATATTGATCATATATGGATGGTCTGATACCAAAGTGAACCAACTCCATATTTTTAATTTTTCAGTACGAACAATAATAGATTTTCAATGTTTGATGCTAAATAGCACTTTGAAATTGAAAAACATATTGTTGTTTTGTGATAATCTGAAAAGTTACACTAATTGTATCTTCATAATTACTGAAAAAAAATTAATATAAAACTCAGCAAGGGATGAAAAATATTTTTTCAAAATTTTTTTGTACTGACATGGTTCAGTCTGGTTCATGAAACTTACCATTGCACCCTGGGTGCTTCAGTGAACCAATATTTATATGTAAAATAAGTTACTTAAAATATTTTTCTTTCATCTTTAAAATTACTGAATTGTATCTAAAATGTTCTAAGGTGGATTTTACTTCTAAATTAGGGAGGAATAATAAGTTCATTACTGATTTATCATTCTGATTTTATTATTTAAAAAGTGAGAAGAAGACCAAACAAACACAGTATTACAAAATTAAAAACAGGTCAAATTTAATAAAACTTATAGATTATATCAACCAATTCTTCATCGTTGATTTCACTGGTAGTTATTTCCTGTTTCTGGAAACAAGTCTTCATAAAATCCATGGTGAATCGGTGGGCACAAGTTCTAACATTGATTTTAAGTCAGCCTTTTTTCAGAAGAAAGAGGTTTGCCGTTAGGATTCTTTGTGACTAAAGGAAGATGGTGAAGAGGAACTTGAGTTCTTACTGGGTTCAGACCTCTTGGTTTCAAGGGTTTTTGATTTCTTTTTTTGGAGCCGTTTACTGAGTACTGATTGATGGTACTCAACATCACTATTGTGTGTTGTACTTATAATACATGACATAAGGATGACTTTGTCTTACACATAAACTTCTGATCTTTAACCATTCAACTTTCTCTCCGTCACACTCTTTTCTGTTTGTAAGAGCTGCGCAAACTTGATCAGTAGTTATCAAATCTGTTTCCTTTATAGTAATGACTTCAAATGCTTGCTTCTTTGACCTACATCCCTTTATTATTTCAGCAAGCTGTTGTGGACATAAATGTATTCGTGTCTTCTCATGCTTTTTTCTATGTGACCAAAATCCGTGTCGTTTGGCTAAAAACTGTGGCCTGGTATGGGAAATTTTTTGCTCAATTTCTTTAATGTTGTTTAAAGGGTTTTGCACTAGTCGCATGAGTAGGGATACCATTTTGAAATTCCTATTCTGGCCACCACATGAGTCGCACCACAACACAATCTTTTCTTTTGTAGGATGGTCAGAAATGTATTTCAAAAGGCAGGATCCAATTTTCATCTGGTCCCCTTCCTCCTTGACATTCATTCCAAAGGTGCATTGTTCCTTTTGACGAGGCACAGTCATGAACGCCTAAATTATAAACGGACAATTGCCTCTTATAATATGCTATTCCTGTAGGAACCTTTGGCAATGAGAATGTCTTCTGTAAATCAAAAGTTAAAACGGTGCATTCGCCGTTTTTAGCAAATTGCATGTCCCGCTTCATTTCATCTCTTGCTGCATTTACTTTTCTATGGTGAAGCTCCAGTATTGGCCAACACTTGATTGAGTTTCAATTTTTTTTCTGCAGAGTCTAGTTCACTCTCAATCGCTTTCTTCTGGACATTATATGAATCGCACACTTTACAGGTGTCCTTATGAGGTGTCTTAAAAACCTAAATTGAAAGTCTTTGTAAAAGATTTTTTTATACATTGACTGAGACACAGTCTGATCTTTAACATTATCAGCTTCCATTTTTTGGGCATATAACCTATACATTAGACTTAAATTTAATTCAGCCCCTAAATACTTTTTGTTTGGATTATCTTTGCGACTGTAAATGGCTAGTGTAGGCAGGAAAAAGATTGATATATGATTTTTAACAGAGTTAATTCGTTCATCTGATAGTTTTGTTATGAGGCGTATGTTTACCTCTTTTGTCTACAACCTCACCACGACTAACTTTCATCAGTGAGCGATGAATCTTCGCGCTATCTATTTTAAGTGTTTTTTATAAACATACTTTTTACAAATCCTGACATCAATATTTTGACATGGCAAATAATAGTAACGAGAGAATTCTCTCTTTAGAATCATCAGAACCCTTTTTTTCAAAAGCATTTCGAACTTTAACAGACCTACCAATAATAGCAGTCTGTGTATCAAATGACCCTGAATTCCAAAAGAGATCAAAAAACTTTTTCCTTTCATCAATATTAACTTTTTCAGCACATTTCATTCTACATTTACAGTCAAACGGTTCAAATATTTTACTTGCAACAGGATTACCACTAGTACTCTCATAAGCTTTTCTGAGTTTCGATTTATCTTTCTAAATATTTTTTTTCCACTTAGCTGGATCTCCGTAGTTAGTTTCTCTTTCTTCTCTTCTTCTCGGGTGGGTTTTCTTCTGTTGCTACGAGTGTTTCCTGTCTCATTTCTGATCCATCTGCCCCAACATCTTTTCCATCCTTCTTCTTCTTCTTCTTCCTTTTTTGCTGTAGAACCACATGGGACATCATCTGCAACATTAATGCCAATATAAAGCATGTACAAAGCCAACAATATAAAATAGTCCCTATTTTATTAAAGTATGGTGGTAAAAGGATTACTGTAGTAATAATGTACCAATATATACACACACACACAAAAAACAAAATAAGGTTTGTTTTATTAAAAAATGAATTAATTAATCTATTATCATTGTCTATAAGCTTTATAAAAATCCAGGGGCAAACAAACAATCAGCATTTTTACAATCTCGTCTGCCAGAATGAACTAACATCATTTAAATATCTGAACACTGTATGCCAGAGTGAACTAACTCCAAAATCCCAGTTATGACAACAGATAGTATATCGTGCATTGCAGATATCTGTTAACAACACTATTGAAAGGCTACAACATTAATATGTTACAAAAAACACAACCACAACAGCTGATATTATGGAGGGAATAGTTTAGTTCACTTTGGCATAAGATGAAATGCTAATGTACACTAACCTATTGCATATAATTGAAATGACCTTAGATAATTAGTAAATGTGAAATATTACCTTCACTACTATCTTCAGCATGTTGAGGTGGGATGTACTCGTCGCCAGAATCTTCAAATAAGTCGGATAAACTGGAGTTTAACTCACTATTTATTAAAGAAGAGGATGCACCATGAACCAACTCTAATGCGTCAGCCATGTTTTTCAGGAGTTAGTTCAGTTCCTGCCACACAAACAAAAATCAAAATTCCCCGTATGGTAAAACAGAAAAATAAAATTTCCCTCACAAACTCAGCTGTTTAATATGGTTTCTCTCTGGCATGTGAAATGTATTGTATTTTTATAAAGTAAGAAATGACAATACCGGAAAAACATTGAAATTGGAGTTGGTTCAGTTTGGCATCAGACCATCCATATTAAGGGTGGGTAAAAATCTTAAAGTGGTTTGCAAAACATATTGTGCAGCCAACGGTTTGGTTGACTCTCAATATCTTAAGCAGTATCTGGTTTTTATACCAGCCAACAAAGTTGAGTGTACTGGTGTAGTTTACGTAGAACCTGAAGTTACCGAAGAGGAAATGGTACAAGAGAGTTATTGTACATACTCAATAATTAGTGTGCAGAGAATAAAAAAAAATTATTAACAGAGCATTGGTAAGTACACATTTTATGAAAATTACTTTTGATTCCGAAAAATTACCAGATTTTATTACCCTAAACTATGTAAGAATGCAAGTAGACTATTACATGATTCCTGTTAGACAATGTTACAGATGTTTTAGCTATGGCCATGTTGCTAACACTCCATGTGACAAAAATAGACTTTGTAGAGTTTGCGGTTTAGAATACCATTCTAATGAATGCACTGAAAGGCCTAAATGCGTTAACTGTAAGGGAGATCACCCTAGTAATAGCAAAATGTGCCCGGAATATGTGAGACAAAAAAATATCCTGGAAAGAATGAGTACTCTCAACGAATCTTACCAAGAAGCCAGTAAATATTACCCCCCGAAACAAAATTTTAGGTATAACCGTAATACCAAATTCAACCACATCAGTTATGCACAAATGACAAAAGAAAAATTAAATGATCAAAGTTCCTTCCCCACAATTAGAAACTCACAAAACCAATTTACTAACAAAAACCGGTTTGCCCCACTTATGACACAGGAAACAACCGAAGAAGACAAAAATAGTTATTATGCAGATACAATTTTTAATAGACCTAATAATAGTAACAGTACTAATTATAATGCTAGTAAACTACAAAAAAATACATACACTAAAGTTTATAAATCTAACCTTAGCCTAGGTAAAATGGAATCTGATTCATACCAATCAAGCATCAGTTCAGAGAGTAAATGTTCATTATCAGATCAAACCCCAATAAGTGACAAAGATCCGCACAAAATTATGTTGCGTAACAAGATCACTGATTTGCTTGCAAAAATCCATGATGAAAAAATTATTAACTAAAAAAAAGTGGAGGAAATAATTAAAGAGTGCTTTAAAACCACCCTGGAAACAGGCAAACAACCGACAGGGACATTATATAAAAATAATAATAAATCTAATAATCGACCTATGCAATCCACAGCTAAAAACAAGCCTTAATTAATAAATATATGACAGATAACTTAAACCAACTCAATATTGTTCAATGGAATACAAGATCACTCAAATTTAAATGGCCGGAGTTAATTAACACACTAACACAAAAACATATACATATTGCACTTGTGCAAGAAACATGGCTGAATAATGATGAAAATCTAACCGATGTAAATTTTAAGTTAATTAGATTAGATAGGAGTGACTCGTATGGAGGAGTTGCTTTTATTGTACATAATAGTATAAATTGTAATGTGATAAAAGAGTACAATAATAATATATTACAATTATTAGCAATAAGAATTAACAATATAAGTCAACCTATCAATTTATATAACATATATTGTACTAATAAGCAAATAAATCCGTCTTTCTCGTATAATGAATTATTTGCAAATGATAAGGGGCATACACTAATTGGGGGTGATTTAAATGCACACCACCCTTACTGGAATTGTTATAAAGCTGACAGTAGGGGTAATACTATTTTTAAGGAATATAGTAACTCCAATTTTATTTTGATTAATAATCACAATCACACAACTGTACCAAAAGTATTTAGTAAACCAACTACAATAGATTTAACCTTCATAACTCCGGAATTATACGCTCAACTTTTTACTATGGGAAGTGGGAAAAGATCCTATGGGAAGTGACCATTTTCCAATTTATATTAAATTTAAAGTACAGTCTAAAAACAGCCCTACTAGGCTTCCTATGTCTAATGTAAAAAATCAACAAATTAAATTCATTAACAAAAGAAATTATAAAAAAGCTAATTGGAAAGGATATACTAAAAGTATTAAAGGAAATCTAACCAAATTAGAAACATATGGAACACAACCTACTATCGATAAACTGTATGATATAATATACCAAGCTGCGGAGGAAAATATTCCCTATATAAAACCAGTAATGAATGCATCATTTACACCTAAAGCATGGTGGACACAGGAATGCTCACATGCAGTAGCAAAAAGAAGATTAGCTTTAAAAAAATTTAGGCTAGCTATGACTCCTAGTAAATATAAAATATTTCAAAACGCACAGTTAGAAGCTAGGGAGGTTATTAGAATAGCAAAAAAAGAGGATGGGAGGAATTGGGTCATAAGATGGCATCTTACAATTCTACCACACATGCATGGAATATTATAAATAAATTAAAAAACAAAAACAATTCATTTAATGGATCGGACAGTTGTATTCAAACAAATGAAATACTTGGAGAAAAATGTCTTAAAAATATAATCCCAGATTATGTTCCACATGTAACAGAGCTAAATTTACCAGTAATTTTAGAAACTAATCATTTTCTTGAAAATAATTTTACGGAAAAAGAATTACATCTAGCTTTACTGAAAAAAAAATACAACTCCTGGAGTGGATAATATTACTTATAACCTAATTAAACACCTCCCTGTAAATGGTATGACAATGTTATTAAACATATATAATGACATCTGGAATGGAAAATTAAATATTCCTTCTACATGGAAAAATTTTAAAATCATAGCCCTATTGAAACCTGGTAAAAACAAAGAAGAGGAATCAGCATATAGGCAAATATCACTGATCCCATGTTTCATCAAGGTAATAAATACAATGATAAAAAATAGATTAGAATGGCTGGTTGAGAAACACAAGATCATTCCAACATCACAATATGGCTTTAGGAGAAAGCGAGGTTGCGCAGACAATTTAACTGGTTTTGTTTCGGAACTTTACAATGCACTGACATTTAATGAAGTTATAGTAACGGCATCCCTCGATATTGTAAGCGCATACGACCATGTACCAACTTTATATAACAAAATGTATATTCTTGGGATTCCTGCTAAATTCATATCGCATTGTAGTAGATGGTTATCGGATAGAGTAGTGACACTCTCATATGCTGACTACACAATAACCAGGAGGACTAGTAGAGGCTTGCCCCAAGGAAGTGTACTGAGCCCAATCCTATTTTCCATATACATCAGTGGTATAAGCAAAAACCTACCTAATGCAGTCTATTCATTGCAATATGCAGATGACGTTATTCTCTATACATCTAATAAAAATTATGATATTACACATGATAGAATGCAAAATGCACTGGAAATTATAGAAAGTACCTGTTCGAAATTAAACCTCAATTTAAACCTGTCAAAAACCAAAATTATATTATTTACAAGAAAGAGATCCCTTGATGTAAACAATAGGCAATATTGTCCTAATGGTAAATAAATACCGATAGTAAAAGAATTTAGGCTGTTAGGAATATTAATTGATAATAAACTCACCTTCAAACCACATATAAACAACCTGCTAACTCAATGCCAAAAGGACCTAAATTTATTAAAAATTATCTCTTGCTGGAGAAAAGGGGCCCACCCAAAGATAGTTTTACAAGTGTACAGAGGATTGATCAGATCAAAAATTGAGTATGGTTGCCATTTGTTTGGTCATGTAACGCAGAATGTGTTAAAGAAATTAGACATAATACAGAATCAGGCTCTGAGAATTAGCACTGGAGCACACAAAACCGCACCAATACTAGCACTATAGATGGAAACTGCCACATTACCATTAAACCTTAGACGCCACATTATAACAGAACGATTAATACACAAAATTGTTTCGGACACAAATCATCCTGCATATGAGAGAATAATGTACATGAATATGATGTGTAGTATAAACCCATACTGGCAAAAGAAGACAATCCCAATTTTTATAACAGCACTTAATACCCTGGAAGAGGTTAACCCAAACCTTGCGCAAGGGAAAACGGCTTTAATAAATCACTGGGAATTTACGAGACCCCTATATTTGAGTCAAATAACGGTTAAATGCAATAGCACTATAAATGATGAAATGCTTAAAAAACACAACACAAATCGTTGCTGAAACAATCATTTATAAGATGTCTGAATATTACCTATAAAAATCACATGATTATTTACACACATGGATCCAAAGATACCAGAGGCACAGGAGCTGCCTTCTTCATACCACAGTTGAACATCAAGAAAAAATACTTACTGAACAAACATATTTCCAACTATTCAGCCGAACTATATGCTATATATAAAGCTACTCAATACATTAATACCCTCAATTTTGAAAAGTATGTAGTATGTTCTGACTCGCAAGCAGCAATAGTGGCTTTTGAAAATGCAACTACAGGAAACAATCTAGATGGACTAATCATGAAAATTTTAAAAATTATTGTCGATGGGAATATAAATATAACATTTCAGTGGGTACCAGGTCACACAAATATAGAAGGTAATGAAATGGCAGACAAACTGGCCAAAGAAGCTATAGAAGATGGAGACAAAGAAGAGGAATTTTTTGTTAATATGCAGGAGTTGAAAGCTATCCAAAGGAAAACCTGTATTGCCAAATTCATCAAAGAAACACAGGATTCGCCCAAAGCAAAATGGTATAAAAAAATTTATAATAAATACACTAATCAACCCTGGTTCAATGCAACAAACACGAGTAGATGTGACATTATTAACATTATAAGGTTACGGATGGGACATGCAAATGTCAATTACAATTTACATAGACTTAAAAAGTATTTCACACCTTTGTGTCTGAAATGCACATCAGGACAAATAGAAACAATAGAACACTTCCTACTACAATGCCCCAGTAATTACCATATAAGACAACAGTGTTTTAAGAAAATAAATAGACTAATCAGGCAAAAAAATTACACATTAAGAGATATTTTGGCCTTAGAGGATATAGAGATTTATAAGGAAATCAATTTATTTATTTCACATTGTTACAGAAAACTATAACAAGACACACACAAACAAATCTTAGAGAAAATTGAATGTATCCTGGTCATGGGTTCTGTCTCCCGTGGTCCACACCTTTTCGGGATAGGCTAAGCCTGACGGGCCCCTGGCAGGAAGATTAACCCTAAACCTAACCTTCCAATTTATATCCCATGTTAATTAGAAAATCCTAAACTATTACTAACAAACACGGTTAGGTACAAAAAAAAAAAAAAAAAAAAAAAAAAAACTGTATTTACATGGGATCCCTTAAAGAAATGCAATCCTAATAATTGTGTATGTGTTATATGTACTAACCACTAAGATGTAATTGACAAATCTGTACAGATGTGACTAATGAACCAAGGTAACCACAAAGAGATTATGATAATAAAAACGTAAAATTCCGTATGCGAGATAAGATAATCAGTGTTACAAGAGGCTTATTGGGTCAAACCTAGCCTGTGCCAAGGGGCACCAAAAAGATAATTAAAAAAAAAAAAAGGATGAAAGCGTTGACAGATAAGGAGTCCACTGCGGCCTGCTGTGTTCAATCTGGGTAGTCACAGAGCGTCACATTCAACTACTTACAAATGTCCAGCGCCGTCGATAAACAAAATTAACGCACTGGATCTCGATAAAACTACCGGACAACACTGGTAATACAATTCACCGTTACTAACGGCGAAACAACATAAATTAGACGCAGCCATATATACGCAGTCAAACTTCAGCAGACCAGGTCTCTCTAGAAAGGTAAACACAGATATACCTGAACCCTGTTTTTCGAGCTCTGTTATAGTGTCATACTTAAGTGACTATCATGCACAGGCTGCAATTTTTGGCTCTCAATCATCTTAAAAGTCATCCCCAGCTCTTTTCCGCTACAACCGTGTTTTCTCAGAAGAAAACATTAGTCTCTTCAAATATTACTTGAATAAGGAAAACAGGGCTGATTTGTATTCATTGACTGACTTAAATGCAAAGTTTGAGCTGTTCTTGAGTCACAATGACTATTATTTCAACGTTTGTTTCCCCTTGGTCAGGAGAAAGGTCCCTTCAGAGAGTAGGGACAAGTGGACGGTAGGGCATGCAACATAATAAACCTTTTTTTTACGAGGAAATAAAATTTTATAAAGAATCTAATTTTTCTTGTGTTATGTAACACACGATTCACATTTTCAAATGAGAATAAGGTCTATTATCAATAATTTCAATAATAAATATCTACATACTGAGGGAAGAAAATAATTCTCCACATGTTTGGATAATCAGGATACATGTGTTAATATATCTAGCTTTCACTTTAAAATATCTTATGCTTACTCTGAAAATATTTACAAATCTCTTGTTTTGCTTTTTTTAATGCTAGCATGGTTACCCTTAATAACAAAGAAAAAGTGATATCACTCTCAGGAATGGTTCGACATGCGCCGTAAGTGATTGTGGAGTCACTATAGGTCAGTTGATATAGCAGATATCGTGGACACAGACTGACATATAGAAATTAAATATATGCAAGCCCTCTTCTCCAGTCTTCAGCCAATATTATTATTATTTCCATAACAATCTTTCAAACTATCTATAATTTGATGCTATCTTCATAATTTGTTTTTGTTTGTTTGTTATAATATTTAAGTTTATTTATTACGTGTGGATAATAATTGGGATTTTTCTGGAAATTTTATCCATCGCAATCAGTTTTACTTTTGGTATTAAAAATTGTAATCCAGTAAAGCTCCTATTTTCGTACTCTGTCATCGGTCTGAGTTGAAAAATCCGGCCTGTTTGCTTCCACAGTTTTTTTTTGTGTGCATATATTGCTAATTAACTAATATATCATATTCATGAGAGCCCGCCAAAAATATTACGTAAAGAGTTTACGCAAAAGAATTAACTTTCTTTATCCTTGTAAATTTAAGTTTGAAATACCCATATTTTTTATTAATGAAAGTAATTATGAGGTCTTTTGAAGCGCTTAGACTATTCATTTTGTAATTCAAAAAGGGCGGCCATTGAAATTCCTCTTTCTAAATTACTTCCTGTTTCATCCAACATTACTAACTTGTACAGTTGTTTGTCAGTGAAGGAAAGCGACAGTTTTTTATTCCTTAACTTCCGTTAAATTGCTACGACAGAATATCATTTTAATAATATTAGTATAATTCTTTCTCAGACAGTAGGGTTTAACGTAACCTGGCCTTTAGAGGTTGATAAAAAGTATCTTATTATTGTGCGAATGTAGTATTTCCTCTTTAAAATAAACACCATCGATGAACAGTAAACATATATAGCTGGAAATATGTAATACAAATACTATTGTTATAATTATAATATTTTTGCCGTTATATGGCAAGGTACATGATTAGAAATGAATAAATGCTATTTTAATAATTGAGACCTATGGTTTCGTTTAAAAGTCTTTCAATATACTAATAATTAAAAGTTATTATAAATAACGTTATCTATGTCTTCACTTTCAAATGTATTAGTATTTAAGTTTCATGTTTTGAGATCTGAGACAAACATATTTTGAACCTGATGGTATTTAGCTGAATACTTTAAAGGTTTGGAATATTTTTTATTACGTAATTTTAGACCTCAATTGTGAATTTCTGAAGTTCTCATATGTTATGTAAAGATTATAAATCTGTTCGTGCAATATCTTAAATTAAGTTGTGCTTAACATCTCGCAATAATAGAAGGCCAGCCATAACAACTTTTTGAATAACGATATATAAGGTCTATAAATATATAAGGAATGTCCTGAATGAATGGCATCCTCAATGACTAGGTAATTCCTTAACTTCTAGTGAAAACAATAAATTATAGAGATATGAAATTTGTATCTTACTTATTTCTTGTGCGCTGGCCGCATTCTGAGCAAGGACAGGCCTCCAAATCCTAGTACTACCGAAAAGTTACATAAGAAAAACGTTACATGTATATAATTTGTGGGGCATATGAACATTTAATCAACTGTTCTTTTTCAAAATAAATTATATTACGACAACATCAGAGTACGTATAATTAACTTAATTATTATTTTCTATTTCTTTACATTCATAACTTGGAAGAATACCTAGAAGTAAGCTGAAAAAACTCAGCACTTTTTATTTTAAATTTGTTTTAATCATTTTTGAACATAGAGGATATGCAGATAATAAAATTTGACTTTGTAGTTAAAATACATTTTAACTGTTACTTGAGAATATATTAAATTTACAGTGATTGCTATGTATTACAATGCAGATATCATAAACATAACTAATATATTACTTTTGTTTTACATTAAAAATTGGTATAAAACCAATCTTGTTATTACTAAGGTGTATGGTTCTCAGTCGTGCGAAGATCAATAAGAAATTTTAATATTCTTGATACATATATTTTAGGGTTAAGAGAAAATTTTTTTATTTTCATAACTATATAACTAGGCTCCTGAAATATCTTAGAATTAGCTAGTCAATAAGTAGTAAAATATCCATAATTATATGTTTGTGTTATTTTTTCTTGATCGGTTCAATAAGGCAAACTCAACCTTGCTGAGGATAATATAATTAATTCAAACCAGAAGTGCTTAAACAAGTGGAATGCCTAAAATAATATCCATTAGTAAGTTTGGTTAAAATTTGAAGCTCTGAACAAATACAAAACTGACATAAATCTAAATTATATACATATATATATATACGTACGTTTCTGAGCGGCACGTCTCACCATTTATAACATCGTAAGTGCGTTGACTGAAAAGCTATGAATGCGGCGTTAAAAGTCACCCACACCGATTTAAAAATATAAAGTTAAAGCGTGTAAAGCAGCAAGTAACGCTAGTAATTCTAAAAAAAAACCGGCACACTGATGACTCTTCAAACGAAAAAATAGAACCCCTGTAATAGTTTGTAACCTCGAATTAAGTTTTTGGAAAGTTTAAAAAGGTAGATGAAATTACATTAACAAATTTGCTACAATATATTGTATCTCTTTCTTACCATTAACGACATTTGCACTATAGTGTTATATATTCCGGTTATCAATTTAATATCTGATAAGTATCGTATTCTCATCATAATATCTCTGTTTTTCCTTGCAAATATAGGATTGCTGCACTTCATAGTTTCATCGCTTATATAAGTTTCAAACCTGTTTAACGTTATTTATTGTAATTTTATCAAAGGTTTTAAAACGGAGGGCTAGTCTTCCTGGGCATAGTAATTGCATCCCAGCCATTCGGATTATTATGCACCCTCTTCCAGGTTTAAGCTATGATAAATCCAAGGTCTTTACAAGACCTTGAGATCTTCTGAGCAATGTTTGCCTATTCAAACCACTCTTCAGTAAGAAAATCTAAGACTCTTAAACGTTTGCTTTTTAATACCGGAAACTCAAATATGACATGTTAAACTCTTTCATTAGCCTGGCCATAATTCCTGCACAGTGTTTCCTGAACCGCAATACTCATTCTGTTCAGGTAGCTTCGGAATATCCAATGACCTGTAATAAACTAGTCGTCTTACTGATCTCCGTTCTACTCTGTCTAAGGGCATCTGCTGTAATGTTCCTTGATGGCCCATTGAGCAACCTCTTTGCTTGTAACTTTGTCTCGGTTCTCGTTTTTGGTGTTTGTTTAAACTACCTCTTAGGAACTGATCTCCGTGCTTAAGTTACAGAAAACCGCACACATTGCTTTATTACTAGTAAGACAATTGCCTCCTAACTTAGCACAACTGTCTGGCTATTCATTACCTATCATTCCCTTATGCCCAGGCTCCAATGTTAGAATACACCCTGAAATATAATGCAGGGATAATAAAATATTATTTGTGTTACATTAAATAACACTTCATTTATACTGGTAAATCCCTTTTTGAAATCTTAATATGTATTGAAACCTAACCTCATAACATATTTAATACGTACCGACTGGATTTTTTACGCCAACCTGACAATTCAGTTTATTATATACATTTTGCGACGTCTAAGTAAAGCTTCAGAAATGTAACGCTTTGGAATGGTTGTGTTACAATGTTTATTTTTATTTGTACAGATTGATAGAATAAATTCTATTTAAAAAAGTTTACTTATGGAAACAGAAATTTTTATAAAATATGAATTCGTTAAACATTGGAACTTTCTCATGTTCCTGTTGGTTTTACACAGCGATACCAAATAAACACTTTAAACGTACACAATTGTTTGTTACAATATGAAATATTTTAGCAAAATAATTCAGTCATTAAAATATACATTTGTTGTTTGCGAGTATATTTAAATTAATAAATATATCATTAAAGGTTTTGAATGAGTGATTATTGAAACTGGCATTATATTCTCTCCTTAAGATAATGCAATTTATTAAACCAAATTGAAACTATAACATTGTGTAGCCTCGAATCATATGTTTTAATCATATCTTGTTTTCCAACACTTGTATTAAAATTTGTTTCTATAATATTTGGCCAAATAATTTATCATAATATTGCGCATAACATGCAAGAAATGTACTATATTAAAGGAAAAAGGTCAGGTAAGTTCAAATCAATAAGATTTATCGAACTGAGCGCAAGAGCAATCTTTGGATCTCAGCTGTACTCGCGTCTGGTGGTAATGAATCACACTGTGGTGCAAACGTTTCGGTTCATTACTCTTCTAAACCTTACCTAATGTCATATTAAGTTAGGATTCTAAATCGAATATAAGGTTTATAAATTATATGAAGAAACCTTTCTTAGTAACATAATTATTTACACATACATTTAGGATACATTTGCTTTCAAACTCAGCCTTTCTGAAGAAAGAGTTTTTGTAATGATTTATTTTACCACGCTCACGCGTGAGAGTGTATACTTAATACCTGCAAGAACTATACATGTAATGGTATACAACAGTTAAAAAGTTGATTCTTCAGTATTATTATAAATTTAAATATCGTAACAAAGATATCCTTATTAATACTAGTACAAAATTTTAATGTATATAGCCAACGTAAATTTCGAGAATATTGAAATACTGAATCGTAAGCTAATGCAAAATAATAATATAATTAAATAAATAACCTAGGCCTACTTATATGGATGCTTACTATCCATAAGCATGAGATTACTTAGTGTACTGCTTAGTGTACTGTAAGATTTAAAACCCAAATCCCAATCTTTATACAAATCTGAAATCGCAAAAGATTATTTATATAGAATGATTAATTAACTTATATTGTGCATTTCTTTGGTATATTATTGTTTTCTTTGCTTTATTAAAAAAATGTTATAACCTTAAGTCAACAAATATGTTCTAGTCAGATAAATAACTGGAATATATAAGCGCATTTTTATCTATTGTGAAAATAAAATTGGAATTTCCGATTTAAGAATACTGCCAATGTCGCCTAGAAGTTGTGTCAAAGGTAAAACGTAAAACACCAATGTTAGGGAAAACTCAAGAGAGGCTAGCCTAGGACTGCAATATTGGAAACCTGAGTTAAAGTTAACATCACATTTTATGTACACTGCCATAGGATGTTTTTGTTATACTTGTTAGTTTACACTTTATGAATTAAGCAATTGTATAAGGAATTCATTATCTCATCAATAGTTATATTTTATGTGTATAAGATTCATATAATATATAGCCAATAATTACCTAATTATTAGTTTATCATTCAATATTATATTAAATATTTATTGAACATAATCGTAAAAAGTGATTCACTAGACTGAACTTATAAACAAATTAAGTATAAATTATATAAGTAAATATGAATTTTCAATTTATGAAACACACACGCGCGCGCTTGCGTTTTCACATTTAATTATTGAATTTATACTCGATTTCATTATAAGTGCAATATAGTAAGTTACTATTTATGTTTATGTTTAACAAACATGTTTATGTACGTATACATATATATATATATATATATATATATATATATATATATACGTGTGTGTGTGTGTGTGTGTGTGTGTGTGTGTGTGTGTTTGTTTTGTGTGTTTGTGCTTGTATAATTATCATTTTTTCGTTAAAGATCACCTGAATTCATCCAGGAAGTCAATCTTTGACTATATATATTAGTCAATTAATAAATTATTTTTATATTATACTTTACATATTTGAGTTATATTTATTTAGAATATATATCATTTTGTATTATGTGTTTTTTTTCATTTCAAATGTACAAAACAATAATTTAATATACCCCCTTTAAAACACCAGCAATAATATTGTGTGTCAGTTTGTATATATATAATTCTTCATTTGCATTCCAAATTTTGAATAAGACCTGAGTACAAAGATTATTTGTTGCAAATCTTTTTGATATTTTATTTTACATCATAATGTTACATATACTATGATATACTTTTCTTTATAATTTGGAATTATTTCTATCACACTGTAACTTTAAAAAGCGATAATATTTAGAAGCTTTGTGAATTAATTGAAGTATTTTTATGTTTTTATTACAAACCAAGTTTTAACGTAAGAATATATGAATTCAGAAAAGATCAATTTGATTGTAAATGCCCAAAGCTAAAGAGTGCGTGACAGTTGAGAAAATCGCTACAAAACCCAGTGTGATTCATTACTCCTTGATAGCTTGAGACCCGAGCCTCGATGTGTACTGAAGTTGATATATGGTGTTTTGCTATAACATACTTCATTCTCTCTTCTTTGCTGACTCATTCTTTTCTCTTCCTTAGCCCAGTACTTCACAATAAATACATCAAAATTGCAATTCAATAGATTCAATTTAATTTATGCACACAATATCCTCTGTACACATAACTAAGTTTAAATAAACCTATTCATTAATAATTTTTTCGTGTTATACACGAATAACAACCAGTTTGCCATTAAGTTGTCATTCTAAAAACAAGACGTTACGTATTGTGGACTAGAAATAAGTTGCAAATATGTTATGCACCAATATTTTTTATACTAATGAACATTTTATGAAACCTAATACATTTTATAAAACAAATTTATTTAAATTATCCTGGAAAGCCAAAACCATTTACATTGTTAAGCTTATTTTTCCATGGTAAGATATTGTTTAGAATGTTAAATCTAACAAACTACGTATTTTAAAAAATTAACCAAATGTTTTATTTCATCAACAGTTATTTTTTTCGTGAAATGTATTACGTGTAGTAATGCTGATGTTTGTGAAGACGTAATCAATAATTTATGAGACGCAATAGACCTAACCACCGCGTTCTACTCCTTGTCTTGTAAACGTGATTATATAACAGCATAGATGGATATGAGAGTGTTATACACTATGCTTTACATTAGAATATAGATAAAGTACTAGATGTTATACAAAAACAGAGAGAGAAACATAGATGAAAATCACATGACGAATGGTGTCATCACTCATTCTCATACCTAGATATTTCCAATATGGATTAATATTGAGATACTTTAAGGAAGTACACAGAGAATCATAAACGGACAACCAGATGACGCACGGTATCAGCCTTCCTCGTGATTCCAAGATAATTTTAATACTGAAAACATTGAGATACTTTCGATAAATAAAGAGAAAAACACATATACTAACAACTAGATGACGCAAGGTGTCAGCTACCTTCGTAATTCGAAGATAATTTGAATATAGAAAATATCGATGTATTTAAGGCAAATAGCCTACACAGAGAGACACATAAACCGACCACCAGATGACAAATGGTGTCAGCCCGCCTAGTGTAACCTATATAAGGTAATATGAAGATAAAAATTCTAGAGAATGACAGAGAAACACATAGAGGAACAACCAGAGTACGAATTGTGACAGCCCTCCTTGAGATAGCTAGATAATTTAAATATGGATGAATAATCTATGAAATATACAGAGATACATATAGACTTCAACTGGATGATGAATAGTGTCATCCCTCCTCGTGATACCTAAATAATTTAAACTTAGAAAAGTATCTTGATATTCCAAAAAAAATATACAGAGAGACACAAAACTGAAAACTATATGATGAATGTTAACAGCACTCATCGTTATACCTAGATATTCAAAAATTTAGTCTTTCTAGTTAATACAAAGTTTCTTATGGAAGGTTTGTATAATAAATTAATTTAACACCTTTCTAGCTCATCTTTCCTGATAGACAAGTGTGTGTAAATATATTTTTTACTATGACCACGAGGGAGAGTGCGCGCGTAATGTTTGTAAGAATTATAATTTAACTGACAACATGCTAGCAAAAATATATTTCATTAATCCTAATAATGACATATATATGTGAAATTGCCTTTGCTTTTTTCTCTCCTTTCATGTGTAAACTATTCAATTCAAATTAGGCTGAAATTTTACAGTACCTGGGATAAAGTAAGGCCTATTCTTATTTCAAAAGTACCTCCTGGCTATGCTCCACTGGTCTTTAAGGAAGCAAAAAATCCCATCTAGGTGTCCAAAATTGTAACATATTAATTAAAATAATACATTTAACATAATAAACTCTTCTGTCTAAACATAGTTTATTATTTTCAGTATTTTAAAATTTATAGTCAGTACATTATTCATGGAATAACCATTATTTTTTAAGCCGTTTTAAATTCCGGCAATTAGCTTAGTACCCATATACATTAGAACATTCCCTAAAATATAAAATGGTTAGAATTTGACTCTTAAACCCCCCTTTAAAGCGTTCAGAAAGAACTAAGCTTGATGAATGTTCGCTGGACTGCGATTTTGAACTAGTCTACTGATTCCAACTCTAAATGTTACAAAATCAGAACAATATTTATTAGTGTACTTTCAACTGTAAACGTTTTGAAAATATTAAATATTACATAGAATCGACAATGTTACTCCCTAACTTCTACTACAAATTTAAACAGTAATATAAAACCTATCTTAGTTAACTTTTGATAGAAGTAGGCTTCTCTGATCTGTGATTTACATTTTATTTCAGTAAACAAGGTAAAATGTTGCATGTAACAAAACGTGCTAAGAACAAAGTAAACAACAATGGTCATAAATATACACTTATAAATATTTTTTTATATTGAAAACAAGGCAAACTCTACGTTGGTTTCGGAAATATATTTCACTCGATCCAGCAGTGATTATACATGTGCAACGCCTAAATTGGGTTACAACCAGCAAGTTACTGCTAGCAGTGTATATACAAGGAACAATATAGTCTAAATTCGTCTACTTTGCATTTAAAGACTTTTATGAAAACTAAATTAGATTTATTTTGTACAAAATTATGCTTTCCAGGGCTTCGTATGTATATATTTTCTCTTCATCAGGAAACAAGGAAAACTCAAGTAAGTAACAAAACATACTAAGAAGAAATTAAGTAAGAAGTAAAGTAAGAAGAATTACAATGGCTAAAAATATAAACTTTTTAACATAATTACTTAAAAGGAAATTTATTTAATAAAAAGGAAATTTTTTTGGCTGTCGTCTGGTGGTCAAAAACATAGGTCAGGATGGCGGTAACTAATCTGGCTATCATCAAAAGGTAGACTGCTGTCTTAACCTCGTTCTCCTAGTATTTTTTGTTCGAGCTGGAAGCATAAATTCGTAAGCCAATCTTGTGCAATAGATTTTAGTATACAATTGGTTTATTACATATTTTTTCATTTCTGTAGCTACGACCTTCGTTACGACTTGTAACCATATCGGAGTGAACCTATTGTTGTTCGATAAAAATAGCGACAGAAACTATATCCCAAGATGACATGTTTGCAGAGTTTTAAAATGTATATACGGTTTGTGTAATTAGTGAAACATTTAACTGATAATCTAAAAATATACCCAAGAGCTGGTGTGAATATTTCATATTAAAATATCTAATAAAATCTAACGTTGCTTTACTATTGGCAAAAATTAAGGAAAGAATATTTTCCTGTACCGTTGACGCTATAAAATATGGTTTAAAATATATTAGTAGGCTGAAAGAATATTGTGAATAATACGATACGCTACCATACTGAATGCAAATATACTCTTATAAAATAATGATAAGAAATCATTGATTATATATTTCCTGTTACTAATTAATATTACTATTAATAATTTTTATAAATAAAAATAAACTTCATGTTTATGGATGTATTCTAGGAGGAAATTAGAATAAATAATTACGTAATTATTATCTTGCAACTCTTACGATACGCACTGGACGTTGTTCTAATACAGGTAATAATCTAATACTAAAAAAAATACGAAGTGAAGTAAGAATAGAATTATTATCTCTCAAGCTCTCTGGATTATTTTTGTGTCACTAATTTACATTAAAAACGCTATTGGAAAGATTGTACCGATACAAAGGCCTCACAGTAATTATATTTCTGAAAGCGAGAGTTTCAATCAGTTTAAATTGAAAGTTTACAAAAAATAAAATAATTGTTTGCGATTATTTGTTATGACATTTTACTGGAATAAGGGAATACTTAAATTTATGTAGTTTTTCTTGTTGTATTTGTATTTTCATTCTAATTAAAACTTTCACAAAAGTATTATTTATAGTATTTAGTGCATTTATAACGTAGGCCACTATGTTTCAATTTTTAGTTAATAGAATATACGTAAAATTTTAAATTACTTAAATAGAATTTAAAAAGGAATAACAATTTGCTAGTTTAAAGAATATGAGACTGCCTCACTGTGTTTAGCATGGATAAATACATATTTTTGTTTTCTACAACAAACTTTGCAGCTACTTAAGAATAATCTTGAAGGTTAGGTAGTGATATTAGCTTTAGTAATAACAAATAAAAAAAACTGGTGTCGAAATTGGGAAATAATTCATTAATATTCTGTGTAAAGGAAAGGCTAAACATATATACGTTGTACCACTATTATAAGTATAATTTTACAACTTCTTAATTTGAATAAAACTGTTTAGCTTCTCAATTAGGAAGAATAAATTTTAATACTTTGTTGTTGCCACTTTGACGTAAACAACGAGGAAAACATTTTATGTGCTGGAATAACTGTCTGAGGAGGCCGTCTGACTGGCAAAGCGGACTGACAGAAACCACATTTACGGGACAGCTTTTCCTTATTAGGACAGGTTCAAGATTATACAAATTTTGTTTTTCTAATTTTTATATTATTTAAGTCATTAAAGAATCAAAATAAAAATGGTAAGATGATAAAGTGGCACTCTTTATAAAGATATTTTGAGTCGTAAATTATTTTTACGATATCATTTTATTTTATTCAATATTATTTATTGAAAATAAACATGGAGCATATTTTTTTTATTATTCTCATTGCAATGTTATTAAACTAATAATTTTTTGTAACTATCAATTATATTCTAATTTTATTTTATTGTAATTAAATCTATAATAATTAAATTACAATACCATTTTTATCATATAAGAAATATCAAAAAATGGCATGTAGTGTGGCAAAATCCTAAATTGTGAAAGGTAGGAATACCCCACACCATGCGTCGCGTAAGAAACAGGGAAAAAGAATTGATTGCTTCATTCATTCTTGAGGTGTCCTGCAAACAACAAATTTGCATTTCCCCATTAGGTTACATAAATTATTCCAGCCAACTGACAGATAGGCTATAGTAATGCTCTATCAAATTCCATGTTTGAAAATATACCATGTATAAAATATTAAAGTTGGCAATCATTACATTTGTAAAATGGAGTTTTTTTATTTAGTAAACTTTATGATAATATGTGGAAAGATCTAAGTGAGATTGTAATTCACACAAACAATCGAGTACTTAACAGCATTGGCAGCAAATTTTAATTACATTAAGTCAATGGTACAGATAATCAGTATAGTTAATTATTTATGCAATATCGTGAGTAGATATGTTGATATTATACAGAATTAATGACGTAAATTTAATAATTCCGTGAGTAAACGTCATCATGAGAAATAGAAACTTTAATATCAGCCAGCAAACGCCGCAAGAGAGAGGAGTGTGATATTATGCAATGCAGCTATTAATTTGTTAATACTGTTTGATGTATCAGTTTAAACTGTTCTATATTTGATATACTGGCAGTTGATGATTAAAACTATCACAGGTTTATTTGTTAACTTACTTGTAAATTAATGCATGTTTTATTGCTCTCGGTTTAGGCATAGTCGTAAAGTAGTAAAACGTGTGGAAGCAGAAATAAAACTCATCGTAAACCACTAGATAATTGTATGTTCTCAAACTATACTGGTGTGCATTATTGAACGAAGTTCTTGCAAAACAGATAATTCAATATATACAGGGTGTTTACAAAAGGGTATCACAAGCTTCTGTGAATGATAGTACTCATTATTTAAAATAAACAATTTTATATAACCGTAAGCCAATAATGTCTCGTTTAACTTCTAACCACAATCATGTATATTTTATAAACACTTATTATATTCAAAACTATTTAAAGTAAAGAAAAAAGAATTGGTGCGTAGGTTTAAATAGATAGTAGAAATATAATAACAAAATATTTAAGTTAAATAACAAAACCTTCAGAAAAAAATACTGGATACCAAATATTATATATTAATACAATAAATGTAAAAATTTCATTAAAATTCCAACAGTATTTGTTTTAACGAGATTCGTTCATGCGTAAACGAGAGCGAACACTTACAGAAGTCGGGAATAGCAAATATTTTTCCAGGGACTCGAACCCTTGTACGGCGGAGCAAGTACTTTTTGTGATTAAATGTTTATTGATAAATTAAATAAGGCTATTGACGAGCTCCTCACGTGTTAGATTTAATGGGGTGATCAACCGAGGCGGAGAGAAAGAGTGGGGACAGAGCCGAGCAGAGCCGAGCAGTACCGATAAATCCCGAAAATTCCTGACAAACTCTGTACATGCGGCTAATAGCGACCTCAGTTCGGAACGGTTCTGATTTCTATTATGTTACCAATTAATGAGTCGTTTTATATCCGAATTAATGAGTCGTTTTATATCCGAACATATCTGAAAAACATAGAAATTATATCGAATTAATTATATTAATATAGAACTTTCTTTATAACTCCAAAGACACTTTACACGAACATATCTGCAAAACATAGAAATTATATCGAATTAATTATATTAATATTGAACTTTCTCTATAACTCCAAAAAGTTACCCTTATTTATAAAGTCATGGTAAATCTTAACATATAACAACCAGTTTTTCAGCAGTAAAATGTTGGCAATACAAAACACATAAATAACAAGATTTACGACTATCAAACTAAAAACAATGGCCGACCATGGTCGTTTTGATGAGTTGACAGTAGTCACGTGACAAACAGGAAAGTTTCCGATTGGCCGAGAGGGTCACGTGACCTATAGGACGGCTTCGATTGACCGCCAGACGTAAACAAACAAACCCACATGGACAAGGAAAGGAATAATTAGTGAAGTTATTGAAATGGCGTGCGATGGTTTTTGTCACACGCTAAAAAGACCCTAGCTTGCGTATTCAAAACTCAGATCACGCGATGCTTGCCCGCTGCGCAGCGCTTTGCGCTGCTTGCTCTTTTAGAAAAAAAATTAACTCGAGCTTGCAAAGTCCAAGCCCAGATCACGCCATGACTGCTTACACACACAAAACTCAGACAGAACTAACGCAGGTTTCATTACAGGCAAAAGGTAACCGGCGCGCGTTTATGACTGATAAGATAAGACGAGTTTATACTAGAAGTAGTACCTGGACTACTGCCCTACGAAATAATAACACCAAAAAAACAAATAAATACATTGTCAGTCAGGTTTTTCAAATTTTATTTTTTCAAAAATTTTTTTGGGGGGGGAGTAAACGGCTACGGCGATAATCGGGACTAGTTTTTTCGGTGAAATTACGTGCCGCTGGTCTTAAGATTTACCAAAGTCATTTAATAATGTAACTGAAATGATGCCTAACATCATGAAAACTGAAGGATTTAAAAATGACTGGGATTTTGAATTACCTTTATTTATGGAAGAAAATAGTATAAAAGGCGATACTAGATTAACAAATTTAGAAGTAAGTAAAAAGAATACGAGTAAAGAAACTCTAAAACAATTGTGGTTAGAAAAAATGTCACTATCACATTTAGGTTATGTTTATGTTTATACTGATGGATCCAAAACTGACACGAGCTCCTCACACGGGCTATCTGTAGTTGGCAGGAGGGGCCCCTCCATCCCCACTCTTTCTCTCCGCCTCGGTTGATCACCCCATTAAATCTAACACGTGAGGAGCTCGTAGGCTATTGCCATTTGTACACATTTGATTATTGTAAACAAAAGTCGTTTGACAGGTATTTGGTCTCCCGATCATATGGTATTTATGTTTAGTTATTTAAAAACGCATATGTGACAGATACAAACAAATAAAATATAATTGAATCGTAAAAAGTGAGTGCTCTGTGGTGTAATGGTAGCACATTCACCCAGCAAGTGAGAGATCCGTGTTCGACTCCCGTCGGAGCAAGTACTTTTTGTGATTCAATGTTAATTGAAAAATTAAATTTCTATATTATATATATGAAATATATAAATAAAAACGTTTCCTTCCATCAATTTTTAAAGTTGTAACTTTAAATAAAAAATACCAGGACCGTCAAATAAATATAGTTCGAATAGAATCTAAAAAAACTAACACGAATATAGCTTAGTAATTCCGTTATAAGAGAAAACAACGGCTATTTCGATCGGTAAGATGTCACATATTCTTTTCTTACTCTTGAAACAATAATGTTCTGGTATACGTGGTAGCCTAGTGTTATTTGAACTAAATTAACTATTAAGTAAACTGAGGTTACTTAATAGTTTATAATACCTAAATAAAATATGCAAATTTGATAGTGTTAAACCAATTTCATTATGTAAGACTTTATAAAACGATCCAATGTAAGGCTCGATTTATGTTCTCTGAAATATAAAGAACTATGTCCTCAAAGCACAATCTTACAATATAAAATTTAAATATATGGAATACAACTATGTGGTTTTTCCAAGCCTAATCTGGAATATACGCAATGCTGTCACTGACCAGGATAACCTTTTTGACGCTTCGAAACTTATCTCCACATTAAGGTATTATTTTTAGGATATGAGTATACGGCCTTTAGGCTGTACTTATGTGTTTGGATATTAGGAAATGTAGAAAAAGCTATATGAAATCTGTATCTAATATCAATTCCTCTATCACTAACCAAGATAATTTTCTAGCCCCTCGTAACATATCCTACGTTTAGAATAGTAGTTGAAGAAGTAGGATACAAGTCATCGCAACTTAAGGGTTCCAAATTATATGTTTTCAACATAGGAGAGTTAGTGTTATCTGTTTATCCTATATCAATATACTATTTAGAAAACGAGTTCATACATTTTTTATTAGTATAGTAGATAACCAGTGGATGATTTTATGCGAGGTCATTTAAATTATCGTGACTTTGAAAAACCTTTTCTTAACAAAATTAATAGAAAGGTAAATTTTAATGACACCGGCAATATAAAGTGTGGTATGTAACATAAAATCTAGTTTGAAAGACTGTAGAGCTCCAGATTTAACTATGAATATATTAGTACTAAACAAACAAACAAACAACCCCAAACCAAACCCCAAAACCCCAAAGAACCGCGTTATTTGAAATAGTTACATTTAAATAACCAAGCAAAACCTTTCTGCTGTGATATTAAATAAGTTCAGCTATCCCAAAGCCAATGAATATTTTAGCATTAAGAGTTACCTATTGTAGCTTAAGCATTACTAGTACTATAGAAGTGTAGGCACTTTTTCAGGAGTCTAAATATTATTACTGCATTCATGTTCAAAGACACTATTCATTAATCATAAGTTAAACAAAAATATTGTTTAAAAAGTATACTTTTACTGTGAGATCTAATTAAAAGAGATAGAAATTATCACACAATAACCTATGTGCTATAGCAAGAGAATATAAATTAGGTTATATGAACCATTTTTTTATGTTGCTATGCTAAAAAGGACTATTACTAGCAAAAAGAACAGTAAATTCATAAATTAACAGATAATTTAGCAAATTAAAATCCTTAATGGTAGAAAATAACAGTTTAACGCTCATATTTCCCTTACATATAAAGGGTAATACTAGAAGTTGTCTTTCTTTAAATAATAAAAGATCAACGTTCTGTAACAAAACTATTATTTATTGACGTATAGATCTAATGTTGTTTTTTATTTACAACGAGATTTTATATTATGACAGTATGTAACATTATAAAATCAGGTTCACGCTAGCACAATTAATATTTCCTGCACTAGCTTACACACTGGCTAGTTCATGGTAAATTCAAAGACTGCGGCAAGCGTGAAAAGTGGCGGGTCAACTTCATTAATGATTTCCCAGCCTGGCTCACCACAGACTCAATTGCGTCTACAAGTAGTTTATATTTCTAATAAAGTTTTAAAACAGTGAAAAGTTATATGTTTACTAACTGTATTTATAGTATTGAGATTTTATGGTTTTGCAAAAAAAAGAAGCAATTTATAATTACTTAATTATTTATTTAGCTGAGTGTCAGAAAGCCTGTCAGTCGTATTTCTGCCATTATATACTATTATAAAACACTACCAAATCATAAAGCATTTTAATTTTGAAGTAGATCATAAATATTAAAATTATAACTCTGTGTTTGTTTTTATTATTCGTAAGAAAACTTTATCGACATGGATGTAATATTTATAAAATACAATTAGAAATGAATATAAATAAAATTTATCATTTTAATTGCAGTAAGTAATGAATGAAAAGAGAAATAGTAGTATTAATATAGTAAGTAATGACAGTGTGTATTTATTTTTTTATGTTAGAAACTAATAATTAATTGTGTAAAACTTTAAAACTCAAAACCACAAATTGATCAAAATTGGAGTCTGCAAGTCTCAATGACACCGTAATTTTGAGTAAAAGTAAATGAAACGCATACAGCACATCCATTGAAATAATAATTTTTATCACAATTTACAGACTGTTGTCGATATATTTGTTGTTCAATGGTGTTTAATTTGCTATACATTAAAATGGGTTTGGTTGCCGATATGAGATTTTCCTTATATCATTTAGGGAAGAAATAATATTTGTGTTTACAGGCCACATATACTTGAATCGCTTTGCGATCCTTACATCAGGTATCAACTGTATTTGGGCAAAGAGAAAGTTGTAGTCATTTATTAGACGACGATAAATGAAAATACTGCAGCTTGCATTTAAGATAAGTTTCTGAATATTTCTAGATTGTAATATTCTTATATCAGAATGATTAGTGTTTTTCTTTTTACGTGTTTTCAGATAAAGTTACCGCCATCTAGTAACGGTTAATTTTGTTGTAAACCTTTCTTTGTTAATCACATTGTTTTCTTAATGTAATGGACACATTTATTTTACTTCTTTCAATATCATTACCATAAGGCCAGGCTACAAAAGTCATTATACGTTTTCTAATCACCGTTAAATAAATATTATAAGTAAAAGACATCTTAGTAGTTCTACTAAACATGTTCACTGCACTAGAAACTTTCATCATACCACTGTTTCAACAGCAGGTTGTCATACAACTGTTTTGATTTTTTTAGTATATCAGGAGTCTAGCATGTCAATTTATGTTTTAACAGTCTAGTAACCGTAACCGAATAACTACAAACCATGTTAATGAGAAGAACCATGTTCTGGCCTATAAATCAAATTAAAAACCGGAAATCGAACATTTTCATATGCTTAAGAGGCCTACTCAAATGTTTCAATATTTCCGACCAAGTAGTACAACGGTAGGTTTATGCTTATGTGAAATAAACCGTTTAATGGAATCTGGCACTAAAATATAATTGTTTAAACCTGCCTATTTTATCGCAATTAAAAGAACTATTAAAAAATCATAAGATAATCTTTGTATCATGTCAAATAACGCACGCACTGTTAATTTTCATTCAAATCCAGTGGATGAGAGTTGAAAACAACGTTTTTAGGAAACTCTCTTTCATCTGCGCCGATAGAGTGTGAAGTGTAAAGTATTCAGCATTTTAGCTAACTCTACTCTCAAACTCGATCATTGCCATTGAGGTATCCAGTAAACTTTAGTAATAAATGTATAACATATGAGTTGTATTGGTAACGTATAAAAATTTTTATACGTTCAATGTTTCTGTGTGACAATATTAATACTTATAATAAATACTCAAGTTTTGTAAGAAATCCTCATTAACATTGTAAACTTAAAGTATGCAGGATTGTGGAAAGGAAAACAAAATCTATGTACATTTTCTGATAAAACATTGTAATTTTTGTAGTTTTGTGCAGTTAACACAATTATAAAATTATGAGTGTTTTAAATTAAAAAAATGAAATTGTATTATAGATAAATAGTGCAATACCATTAAATACTGGATTCTTTATATGTTATGAAATGTCGATCACAGATCACAGATCTCTCTAAATGCTTACAACACCAGCATGCCAGCATCCCTGGTAGTCCAAAATATATCTTGTAATTGAGATGAACATTTTGTTGTTTACTAAAACGACTAGATTCAGATATTTGTTTGCTTATTTTCATACTTCTCATCATTCTTTAATTTAATTGTTAGAATGGAACTACTTGCTTATTTTCTGGTACTATAATACATAACTTTTGTTTTTATAGTTTTATAAACCTTTTAGAACTAATTCCCTGCTCAGTGATGTCACAAGACAAACTTTCTAAAATTAAGAAACAAAAACATGTTGTAAACGGTATACCTATTTATGAGTTTTTTTTGTCTGAACGTTTTGTAGCAACTTCGGTATACTAGCTTAGCTATGAGAAGCCCAGTTAGAGCATAAGTTCATATTGCCATCAGAAATGTAAGTGACGTGCTTCTTATAGGAGGAATAGTATAAGAGTTGTTTCTTTCATGCAACATACCGAGTTAAACTAAAATGATAGTGTGTCGAATAAATACAATACAGTCCAAAATAACACAAAATAATACAGTAAAATTATTTTTTTATCATTAAAATTTATAATTAATCTCGATAACTTGTGTTATATTATAATAATTCATAAGTTTGCTACTATACTGGTCAGCTTCCTTCAGCTAACCCATTCCCCATAGGTCAGTTGTCACGCTATCTTTAGCATGGACTCTGCTGCCAAGACTATGTTCTCTCTTACTCTAGATAAGAGTTTCGAACGTGTCAGTTATGAAGACTCGTTCCTTTTATTGAGGCCTTACATGGTTTACTGCATAATCCCAGTTGTATTTATCGCCTTGGGAGACACAAAATTCTGTTTTATCCTTCATTTTACGTTGCTTCTAAATCTAAGTTTAGTGAACTTGTTTTTATTGCATTATTCTTTAATTTATTTTTTATATGTTGTATTCACAGGCATTGCGTAAACTCAGTGACAAGGGGGGGTTTGGAAATTGAAATTGTAGCGCTATTTTGTGTGGAAAATGAAAACAAATTTAGGGATTTGGCAGTCCTCGTTTCATATGTAAACTCAGTACCTCTCTCCTGTGTTCAATCCCTCTCCTTCTATAAACAAGTAGCTTTTAAATTAGTCCACTCTTATTAACTGTATAAACGAAATTTCATGGTCTACTCTATCAACGATATCTTAATTCTATCTCGCACTGGTTAATTTTCCTGATACACTGTCTTGTACATTTTGTTCTATACGAGACAGATTATCCTCAATTCCATCTACATAGAGATATCATTAAATTTTTATATACTCTTAAGAATCTATCAGCTCTCATCATATCAGATATTTTATAATTTTTCCTCCTTACAGTAAAATATGGCTTCCATAAACCATACTTTATTATCGCCGCGCCGGGGGAGAAATAGTTACTACACTCCACTTTGATTGGCTTGCAACAAGCATTTTTTAAATTGCAGTAACATAACCAGGTTTGTATAAATGGTATAGGTTTGTTTCATTGGATTAAATTTGGTCTATCATTGTAAAACAGGAGCTTTTAGTGCACAGTTTCTTCAGCTGTTCAGCCGCACACTGTAAACTTCACGGGTTCTCAGAAGCATCTGAAAGTACTCGTAGTTACCCAGCCGCGATGTATTTGGGTTGCACGAACGACGTTAGTGAAGTGCGCTTGAGTCAGGTTATAGCAAAAACTCGTGATGTCCCTCTCAAGTATTTTTCACTACCAAGACTTGATCTGTGTGCAGCTCACCACGTAGCCCGGCCTTTAAGTAATTGCGCTAAACATTAGGTAACTTTACTACTAAACAACACTATACTATCGGCATTATATATGTTTGGTGTGGCTCTGCTTTAACCATTTCTTGGTTACAAACGCCCCCATACAGCTTCAAGATTGATATGGAAAATATTTTATCTTAAACACTGAAACGTGCATATAAAAGGTTACATACTATTAATCTAAGAATAACCAAATCGTAGTGTTATCAATGTTTTACTCTAGCATTTACAGTTTAAACGAAATTTTGAAAAACCGAATAAAATATTTTAGCTTTTATTTAGGAAAAAGATTAAATCTTTATTATATTAGAAATTTTATATTATAGTAACTGCATGATTATTAGATAAGCTCACTTTCCGTTCCTACTTTCCTATCCAATCCTGATTGTGGACCTCATTGGACTTGTCACAAGTATTCGACAAATCCATTGATAGTAGATATTGGGTATTTAAAGTTTTGATAACTTTTACTCCTAATAGTAAGCTTTTTGATATTGCTAATCCTAAAATCGTACAATGAGTAGTTTAACGATTGTTCAATAACCATCATAATAAATTATTATATGGATGTAGAAACTAGTATTTCATATAAATTCAAAATAAGGTGTAGTTAAGCAAGATAATAATTTATAATCACGGACCACCAGAGTGTTTATAAACTGATTTATTATGACGTTTGCCTGATTATATTTAATAAATCTATAAGATTAAATAAAAAAATTTTAATTTAATTAAAAACAGTTACAAAGAAAACAAATTATAATTTAATATAATCTCATTTTAATTTTGTTACAGTAATTAGCTTGACCTTTAATACACATCACTGTCTTTATATGAATTACTTTGTTACTCTTTTTAGTAATTAAATAATATTTTTCTTAAAGATTCGTCATAACAAATCTAAACAATATAGTTTATTGCACGCGTTAAGAAAAAAATGCTCAATAAAATTGTGTTTATTACGATTATCTCAGACTGAGTGTTTAATAGCATTCAATTCTTTTATCTTTTTTAATATACCTTTTCATAGTGATTAATACGAGAATGTATTTGTACGAATTTCTTAGCACAAAAATCTGAGAAACCCCTCATTGAACTTAGTCCTTAAAGAGTCGTAGCGCTTCATTTCGGAGTGGCAGTATATTCAGAAATCATACAGTTGGGGGTAGAAGACGCCTTCTGTCGATATCCCATTAGAAGGAATGCTGGGCACTGTGTCTCATTCATGCCACCTTGGAAGAAGGATCGCAAACTCTGTTCCAGCCTCTCAAGCCAAAGCGGACAGGGGAAACTCCCTCATGTACAGGCTTGAAACAACCTTTAACATAAGTGAGCTTGACCCACTTAAACAGTAATCTATTTCATTTCAAATACTAGTTGCGCTGTTATAAAAATACCTTAATAAACGAACTAATACATTTTTGCACATAAGGTACTCAAAACTGGTGAGCTTCCTTGCCTTTGTGTATAAAATTTGTACTGTGTCACAAGAAAATATAAAGTGAAGGACACACACACATGCCATATTTTCCCAATTTACATTTCGAAAGATAAAACCTTTAATCACGCAAAACATATTATACAACATTATTTTAAAATAGTGAACAAAACTAATTTCTGGGAATTTCACTTTCTCCTAATATCGGAAGACAAGCAAAAGAAATACGTAGTTTGATGGTTTTGACCAAAGTATGTTGAGAAGATCAAAATCAAATATAGCGCCAGAAATTTCCTAGACAGACGGTTTTTTAAGGTTTCTAAAACCTTAATTTCACATGCACGTAATTTCTCGGTTGAGACAACAACGCAAACTCAACTATGGATCCT
Organism: Homalodisca vitripennis; assembly: GCF_021130785.1. Lineage (NCBI taxonomy): Eukaryota > Metazoa > Arthropoda > Insecta > Hemiptera > Cicadellidae > Homalodisca > Homalodisca vitripennis. The sequence goes on along the minus strand of NW_025779006.1, from coordinate 26,021 downwards.
AACAATTATAACAAAAGTGAATTTAAACGGTCGGAAAATGTCGCTTTTTATCGGAATTAGTTTTTGAGACCTTTATATATAAACAATTACTTGATGGAAGGATCAGATTAGTTGGGGTCTTAAATGTAATTGCTTCAAAACAGAATTACATGTTTCAGAATTATGTGTGGGAGCGTCGTTTCACCGTTGACAGTTAATAACTGGCTTGTGCAACCTGTTTCTCCTGGCTTGTCCAAGCGTATTTTTTAAGTGGTCGTGCTCGTTCTCACACTAAATGAATTCTTTGAAACAAGTACCGTTGAAATTGTAATAAAATTGTTTTAAGTAGTTGATGTCTAATCTAATAAAACATTCTTATTTTATTTACCTTTCATCCATTCATATTTATTTGTCAATTTTGGTTTCTTTAGATAAAGTTTTTGTAGTTGGTAATCTTTTTATATAAAATACAAAATAGCAGCTAGCAAATAAACGAGACATTTCTTGATCAATAAATATATGACAAATATTGATTTAAACTAATAATACTATCATTCACATATGTGTATAATGTTTATATGGAATAGGGCCCCATAGTATTACATCATAGATGTTTCAACTAAAAAGTTTACGCCCTTAGATTTTTTAAAATTACGTACGAAGTCATGAGTAATTGCTAGTTCACGAATAATATAACATTATTGGTATTAAGTTTAGTTGCTTCTAACTCTTTGGTAAATAAAACATTCGTTGATGAAGTCAATATTGATAAATATTGTATTTTTATTTATTAGATTTTTCTTTCTTTACGCTAAGTAGACAAGTTCAATTTCCTGTATAGATTTAACGTAAATTCTAAGTAAGTGTAAAAAAGATATAGTTTACTGTATAAAAGCTAAGGAAGTTGAATACTTTTTTGCGCAGCAATCAGTTCAGCACTTAAGCAGGTTTCTGCTAACGAGACAGTCCTGAATATTTTATGAAATAATTAAAAGCTAATAAAATGTTCTCGTTACCTATGTTAGTTATTCTTAGTTTTTGAAAAGTACTTCAATGTATTTGTACTGGTAACCTTCTGTATGTGCATAGGGTTAAAATATTGAATCATACAGAAACAAACGCTTGAATTATTTGTATGATTAAATAGAATAAATAAATAACGTCTTTATTTGAAGCGATTTTCAACATAACATTGTTGTTTTTTTTTCAAAATAACTCGTCATACATTTTCAATCAAGGTACATACAAATCTATATATCATCATCCGAGAAATACAAAATTAAACTAATCAATCCTATAATACATTACATTAAACAGCTATTTAGAGGTGAAACACTCCTCCTCCTCCAAAGCCAGTCTGAGATTGTTTTAAAAAGAGGAATATCCATAAGCCTTTAGACTATGAGGGACGCTGTTGTATATCTGGGGGCCAAAGTATCTAAATCCATTCCTCCCCATCTCTAGCCTAACCCTGGGCATCTTCAGCATGGCGTCCTGCCGAGTGTGACAGTCCCTAATCTCATCCCGGGTCTTTAGCATCCCCCTGAGTTAAGAGGGGTTTCCCGTCAGCAACACCTTGTGAACAAGGCAAGCCACCTGAAGTTTGAAAATGCACTTTATCGGAAGGATCCTTGTTGTACGGTGATACTGGCTAACGTGATCAAATTGTCTCAGACCGTACACAAATCTTACAACAGAGTTCTGTAACCTATCAATTAGGACCGTACCCTCAAGGGTCAATCTTCCCATAAATACAGGAAGAGCATAAACAATAACTGGGAAAACCACAGCTTTGACAATCTTAAGTTTAACTTCCTCCTGGAGTAATCCTTTAAACCTAAAAAATACTCTTAACCTATTCATTACACCACGATTGATATTTTGAACATGGTTCAAGAAGGTTAACTGCCTGTCAAAAGTAACGCCAAGGATTTTTTCTGTGTCCGAAACCTGCAAAGGAACACCTCCCAAGGAAACTCCCAAGGGTTCATTACTAAGAAAGACTGCATTTGAAGAGGGGTAAAAATTAACACGTGAACACTTTCTCGGATTCAACTGAAGCCCCTGATCGTCAGCCCAGAGCCTGACCCTCAACAAATCAGCATTAATCTGCTGCATTGCCAAGGAAGACTGTAATGGAGGATATGAAAACACAAGCTGAGTGTCATCAAAGTAGGAGTAAATGTACTACTATTTCTAAAACTAATAATAATCGACTGCTGTTTTTAGAACGTGTGCTACAGATACTTCGTATCTGAGTACGGTAATATGACAGAAAGAGTATCTATAAATTTTAACGAGTGACCTAACCACTGTGAAATTTAATTATGTATTGTTAGATTTATTAATTGCTATAGTTAATATGGAATGAATTCAGGTTGAAAGCATTGGAATGTGTCATAGCAAGTTTTATTCCACGTTACAAATAGTAATTAATTTTATTTTAACTTAATTTGGCATAGGTAATCTAGAGACACATACATCTAATCTAATGGATTTAATATATTTTTGTGATATAAAATATTATTCGCGGCTTAAATTAAATACCAAATTCACCAATAAATTAAATATTGTCAGCTATTGCATAATATAATAGATTAAATAACAGAGCATAAAAAACACTTTGTTGAAATTTACTCAAAGTTTGTCATTAACATAAATCTAACTGGAAGTGTTGTGTATGAAACTGATTTTAACCTTTGATTTCATTATGTATTAGTATTGTATTACCCTTAGAAAGTTAGGAAATCGCCATGTATCCTGTCACGAAATACTTGAATGTTAAAACGTTCGCTTAACATCAGCCAAATCCTACAGATAGACTGTACCGAATGACGATAACACATGGTGGTGGTGACTTCTGAGGTCGTAGTAATAAATACTCGAATTGCAAAGTTTACTCGTAAGTTTAATTTAATCAGAGAAACTTACAAGCACCAATTTTAGTTGGTAAATTAAATGTATACCTTGCCACGTTTCTGCCAATTAGAGTACAAGAACTAAAAATGTATATCTGATAGGTGGGCCTAAAATATCCAATGTTCTATGGAATCATGCCTACGATGTTTTACTTTATAAAGCATTAAGATTTCACTTCCCTTCGCAATGTGTAGGACTCACAACCCTTGGCACGAGACATTGATGCTGTAGTCTAAGAACGGTTATTTCTAGTCGGTAATTACTAGAAGAGAAGTCCAAGTTATGAAAGTGGTAGCCATCTACTCAAATAATACGTGAGATACGTGAGCTCGCCTAAAACAATTTCGCGACGGTATTAGCCATTTAATGATACAAATTACGTATTACAACAACGTGCTCGCCTGAAGGACGACGCCACAACTTTTATCTATTTCAATCAAGCAAATAAAAGATGTTCATGGGTAAGTTACTTTACTATTTACAACTTTACTTTATGTTACATTCATTTTTATACGTTTAGCATCAAAGGGCTAATTTAATAATACGAAAAGATAAATTTTACTTACGGACAAAGCGCGCGAGATCTGATCGGTCACGTAGTTGGACTGCTACAGAGGGTTAGAAGAAAGTATTCATACGCGTGCCAATTAGGTAGTTACTCCGCCAATAATTTAGTTCCGGAACATTGGATAAAAAAAATAATACTAAATTATACTGACTGACTAGGTTGTGAAATTTACATTATATAAAATATAATGAACTAATTAACGGTACAAGACATCACAATCATTGAACACCATATTGCCTATTTAAGATGAAGCTTTACGTAAAATTTTAAGCGTATAGGAATCATACAGGCAGCAAGACTAAAATAAACTGATCTAATGCAAAATTGTATGAGCCATAGGCTTTGCTAATGCACAGGTTATAATACAAAAAAGGAGGAGGTACACGACATTACCTGTCGTAACAGGCTTTGCTTTAAAATTTGAAATCTAAAACTGTACTGTATTTTCTCAAGATGTCCTGTGGGTATTAGACAGGCAGAGAATCAAATAAATATGAATTTGAGATGAGAATGAAGCATTACGTAACTCATTCTTCTAGAAAGTAACATTCATCCAAAATTTAAGTTTGCTTGTAAATTTGATATAGCTATATATTTTGCCTTTTCAGTTGTTTCCAAGACAAATATTATATGTTTTACATGCAAAGCAAAATTAACCATTACAAAATATATTATTAGCAATTAATAACCTATTGACGCTAAAATATTATAAACATGCAGAAAACGGGTATTCGTTCGAAATTTAACCTAATAAATACAAAAAACGTAAGAATAAATAGAGTAAATACTAGTCAACAGATAACATATTATAACAGTTTAACAACAGTTATCGGTTGAGGGTGGTCCAGTTGGCGGAGCCCCATACACCGAGAAAAACTCACTACGAAGGCATTCACAGAGATTCCATAACCCCCATCCGACATCAGTCCCGCCACAGGAGCATATTTCTCCATCTTCTTCTCCCTGACCAGTGTTACCGACGGCTAGCCGTCCCCATAGAAGGCAATGACGTCAACTTTGCGCACCATGTTGCTAGTCCGGTCAGTCGTCACTACGTCCGGTCGGCAGCTTGCCATCTCCTCTGGACTTCTATTTCATCCAAAATCTCCTAGAACGGCACCCTCTTGTCCAACCTTACTTATAGAAGGTGCCCACTGAAACCTTACATCGCCGCTCGCACACCCACAGCAAACCAACAGGGAAACGCGCGCCCATGGTGGCGAACAGGATGCCGGATCAAAATTAAACTAGGTAAAAAAAAAAAAAAAAAAAAAAAAAAAAAAAAAAAAACACCGTGGTCAGTATACTCAGGTTCATTTACTACGAAAACACAGGCCTATCCAGTCAATATAATTAAGTATATATATATATATATATATATATATTATAAATAAAAAAAATAAAAAGTGCCTGCAGTAGTATATACCTCGAACAATTCTTGTCAGGTGCACCTGCATACAAAAAATTAGACACGCCATAATTTGAAACAAGAAATGCCAATTCCACCCGGTATCCTTCGGCTAAGGGCGGGCTCCTAATGAAATCCAAGAAATAACTAAATAATATCTAAAACTAACTTAAAATTAAATAACAAAATATAAACTATATAAATGGCAACAATAACAATAACAAATAAATAAAGAATGCAGGGTATCACAGATTTTGACTAGCAGAAATGTCCATCATGGTGGCCGTCCCTCAGCAGAGCGCAAAGTGAAGGTTCTCTGCGACCACGCATGATGGAGAGATGACAGAAGATAAACAGCTCATCCCTTGGACCCTGAAACCAGGTTTCAGCCTAGTACCCTTTTAAAGTTAATAATTATTAATAAATAGTTGCCAAACAATATAGATTTTAATAAAAGTAAAGTTGCCAAAAATTATCTATCAAGAATTTTAAGTTAAGTAAATTACCAAAATTTCAAAATATCACAGACCAATCAATTACTGATAAAAATTAAAATAAACCTTAATATAGAAGCTGGTAACATTAGAAAACAATAAATAAACAAGATATTCCATTTAAAAGACTAAAACAATAAGTTATAAAGAAATTTATTCGAGGTATACGCAGTAGCCTACCATACATAACAATTTGGTTCAAACATTTTTAAAACAGGCATTTATTGACAGAATAGGCTCAAAATTGGTGAAAAGCAGGGGAAGGGCATCCTGCACTTAAAATAAAATTCCCAACTCAAAACAACAACCCCAAAGAAAGTTAGTATGAAAATCCCCTCTGTCACAGAACAAAAATTAAGCGTTTTACTCTTGGTGAAAAAAAAAAATTAATGATTAGGAAAAAAAACTGATGGCCAAAAGTAGCAGCCTAATAACAGGAATCTAAATTTAAAATTTGATGGCAGAAGGCCTTAAATTAACCAAGTAGGCTATAAGGGGGAGTTATGGGCTAAAAGACCCGAAGAACGTTACATCTCTCAGAAAGGCTTAAATTTAGCAAAATGAACCTTCAGCAGTCTCTCTGGGTTTGTTTACAAAAACTACATAACAAGTGACACATTACAAACAATATTGGCTGCAGAATAAAAAAAGAACTGTAACATAAGCCTAGGACTGGTCCTCACTGAGAGACAGAAAAATAATTTAAGCTGAATAGAAAGGGTGAAAACTAATAAAAGTGTAAGAGAATTAATTTGAAAGCCAATTTAAAATTTAGTTAACAGCCAGAAGTACTAAAATTTAATAAAAGGCAAAGCTACAATTTGGAAAACCATGTGCTCTTAACCTTCACAGTTTGAAAAATAAAAATAATCACTAAATATTAAAAGAAAGCAAAACTTACTCATCAGTGAGGGGCCGTAAACCTAGCCGCACATGTTAGAAGGAATCAGCTCAGCAAATCTAACAAAATACTAAAATAAACCAAAATTTTAAACAGGAGCTACTCCTAACTAGTACACTACAGCTCAGAGTCTTTACGCCACTCTGCCGGAAAGGCCAAACGCCTTCAAAATCAGTCGCCTCTGCAGCCAATAAACCACACACACACTATATAAAACACACATGAGCCGGGGAGATATAGGTATTGAACCGGCTTAGACTCCCCCCCCAAAAGGAGGAACTCCCCTCTGTTAATTTCTTCAAAAAGAAGAACCGAACGAAATGCCTCTCCCCCCAAAGGTTGAAGAATTATAAACCGGAAACCCTGAAGTATGCAGAAGGGAAAACCAAGAAAATCCAGTTGGAGGCAAGAATCCCTCCAAGAGTAGCGTGAGTACAAAGAAGAAAACAGGAACCTTGATCAGGAAGAAGGAGCAGAGGTGATCAGGCCTCTGGACCTAAAACCCTTCCGCACAGACTAAAGAGAAATCACGGATGACTCCGGCAAGGCTTCAAATGGGATATGTGCGCCTTCCTGAAAATCTTCTCGGACTGAGGATCTCCCAGTCGGGCAGTCACCGGAGTCAGAAACTTCAAGATGCGGTGGGGACCAGTCCACCTGTAGCAAGGTTTAGCAGCTCTTTTGTCCACAGCCGAACTGACTGGGTGAGCCTTGCAGTAAACTAGATCCCCCACCTGGAAGGGATTGGCAATACGACCTCGGTTGTACTTCCTCCTTACTAACTCCCTAGCCCGAATGAGATTCCGCCTGGCTGCCTCCCAAGTGGCTTTCACATCGGGAGTACCAGGAGGTGGCAGAAGATCGCTAATTTTCCAAAGGTTCGCCAAAGGGTTGTTTGGCGGAAAGCCAAATAATAACTCGAAAGGTACCGCCTTGTGACTTTCATGCTGGGCCGTATTAAAGGCAAATTGGATCCAAGGTAGTTGTTGATCCCAGGTGGTCTGATTTTCCGCATGAAAGGCAATGAGAGCAGATCGAAGATTGCGATTAAACCGTTCGGCGTGAGAAGGCTGAGGATAGAAAGGGGAAGTAGTCACATGGCGGATTCCGTGCCCAAAGCACATTCTTTTAAAGATATTAGAGACAAATTGTGAACCATTATCGGAAACTAAGGTGGCGGGGATTCCAAAGTGTTGAAAAAAAATGGTTACGAAGTGCTTGCACCGTGAGCTGCGCGGTAGCACTCCGCAATGGGAACAACCAAACAAACTTGGAGAAGGCATCCACACAAACAAGTAGGAACTTATTTTCCGGACTTGCTACGCGGGAGAGGCCCAACATAGTCAATGAAAACCTTCTCCAAAGGTTTTTCCGCCACCTCAGATGACAAAAGACCCAACTTGGTATTTTGAGCGGGTTTGCTTAGCGAGCACAGTTCACAAGAACGTACTCGAGCTGCAATATCCCGGTCCATACCTTTCCAGATGAACTGATCCCTAATCTTCGCGATGGTCTTATGAATTCCTAGATGTCCACCCAGAGGAGAAGAATGAAAATACTGAAAGACCATCGGTACAAGAAAGCTTGGCAGCACTAACTTAGGTTTTCTCTCCGCTGCTTGTCACGGCAGCATAGAGCACCTCGGTACAGAAAATAAGGAGGGTGGGCACCTCCGTTTTTAAGCTCATTGATGATAGCAGTCAGCTCGGGATCCTTAAGTTGGTGTGGAACAATGTCCGAAAATGCCAGAGGAAAGTCTAGGAGCACGCCACAACATGGCGGCTCTGATAAATTCTGGTGGTCGTTGGGTAAGTGATACATGCGTGACAGAGTGTCCGCTATGATATTTTGGGTGCCTCGCACGTGCTGCACTGTGAACTTAAGGGCAGAAATTTGGACTACCCAGCGACCAATCTTCCCGAGCTGACGGGGGTGGGTAAGGAGCCAAGAAAGTGCCTGGTTGTCGGTTTCCAACAAAAATTCTTTATGTGCAGGTAACGCCTGAACTTGTTAATTCCAAACACGACAGCCAAACATTCCAGCTCATAAACAGAACAACTCTTCTTCTCACAAGGGGTTAACGTGCGTGAAGCATAAGCTATGGGCTGCCGGATACCATCTACTTCTTGGGATAAAACAGCAGCAACGTCTAAGGAGGAAGCATCAGTTTGCAAGACGAACCTACGACTGAAATCAGGCATAGCCAAGACTGGAGGCTGCATCACTGCCTCTTTCAGCTGCTCAAAAGCAAACTGTTGCGCTTCACCCCACTCAAACTTGGCACCCTTTTTCCTAAGAGAGTTCAGAGGGGCCGCCACTTCAGCAACATTGGGGATGAAACGACGATAAAAATTTATCATTCCCACAAAACGGGCAATCCCCTTGGCATCCTTAGGAGGAGGAAACTCCCTGATTGCCTGGGTTCTCTCTGGATCAATACAAACACCTCGAGAAGAGACAAGATGACCCAGAAACGATATTTCAGGCTGAGCAAAACTCACCTTTTCAGGGTTGACGGTAAGGCCAGACTCTCGCAGCCTAGTTAGAACTTCCTCCAGATGAGTCAAGTGCTCCTCATAACTCTCACTGTACACAAGCAGGTCATCCAGATAGTTGAACACGAACTTAAATTTGACATCATGAAAGATAGAATCCAGGAGTCTGGTGAGTGTTTGGGCCCCCACAGCCAAGCCCATTGGCACTCGGGTGAACTGGTACAAATTCCAAGGCACACAAAAGGCAGTGAGAGGTCGAGACTCGTGTTTTAGAGGAATCTGATGGTATGCCTGATTAAGATCAAAAATGGAGAAATACTTGGCCTTACCAAACCAGTCGAAAGCAGAATGCAAATCGGGGAGAGGCACGGAGTCAATTTCTATCTGAGCATTGAGCTTTCGATAATCCAGGACCAATCTGGACTTCCCATTAGGTTTCGGCACTAGAAACGCTGGACTGGAAAAATTTGAGCAAGACGGCTCGATTACCCCACTCTTAAGTAAATCATCGATCATATTTCTCAGAATTTCCATCTTGGGCGGAGCAAGCTTATATGGATGGGAACGTACAGGACGGGTGTCTGTAAGACGAATCTCGTATTCCAAGAGATTGGTCGTGCCCAGTTTGTCAGTGAGGACTTCAGGAAAACTGGAACAAATCTGCCTTATGTCCTCAGCCTCTTTCGGCGTAAGATGTCCTAGTTGGTCAGGAGGAGTCAAGCTCTTATCTTCCATCTCTAAGGCAGCAGTCCCACGAGACTCGACATCAGAAAAGGGAACGAGCACCCGCCTGGCGAAAGCAAAGTAAACATGACTGGAGGCCAAATCCAAAATCATGCCAGTTTTTCTGATAAAATCTGCTCCCAAGATGAAAGGAAAAGTCAGGTCCTTAGCCACCAAAAAGCTCCAATCCCAAGAGAAATAATTAATTTTGATGTGAATCTGGGCACTACAGATAATAGGTAAAGGTGTGCGTGAAGCAGTCCAGCAGATAAGTGAACTAGGCTCAACCTGCCGTATTAGCCCAGAGGATTTTAGATCTTCAAAAAACGACAAAGAAATCAGGCTGCGTGCTGACCCAGAATCAACCAGGGCCTTCTGCACCACATTCCCCACAAGCACATCCAGTTGTGGGCAGGTTGAGCGGGCAGCCCTTACTCCCTGCGCGGCCAGAGCAGCAACCTCCCCTCTCGGCCAACGATGATAACTGTCCCCAAGTCTATTTCTTTCTGTTTTCTTTCTGTTCTGTATTAAACCAGCTACCCTTTTACCATCAAAATTATGTACATTTTTGCCCTCAAAATTACCTTTACGGCACGAGTCGGGCTTACTCGTCCGCAAGCTTACTAGTTTTTTTTATTAAGTGGACAAAACGGTCTAATATGTCCCACTTGCTTGCAGCCATAACAGGTAGGAGGCTGCCTACGGGAAGGAGCAGCCGCTGGCTCAGACCGCACCGGAGCATGGACCGGCCCCGGAGGCAAGTGAGGAAGATGCCTCGACATGGCCTCCCTTTGATCATCCGCATCCTGAACCCCTCTAGAGATGATGGAGAGGCGGTCCAAATCCGCAAAAGATGCGGGACGGCTACAAAAAAATCAAACGGGAGCGTTCTTCAGGTTTAATGCCCTCCAAAATAAGGCTCACCAACTCTGTTTCGCTCAAGCTCAAGCGCAACACCCGGGCTACATCCCGTATCTCCCCGACAAAATGGCTCAACGTCTCGTCTGGTGCCTGAGGACGGTAAACGCGTTCCACCCGCAAGCGCTCCCTAACCCGAGCAGGTACAAAGAACTCCAAGATCTCGGCGTGGAACTGGTCAAAAGTGGCACCTCTCTTAAGGCAGTCTAGAAGGCGATCAAAAAGCGGCCTTAAGGAAAACTGCGCTAAAATCTGCATAAGCATGACATCTGTCATACCAGGAAATTATCTCAGCTTAAAAACTTCCAGAAGGAAATGGATAAGTAAACTAGTGTCAAGCCCATCAACTCTGGGGAAGTGTTGTAAAACACTCCCCAAAGGATGGGGCAATTTGCCAAAGCTAGAAAAGGAAGGCACAACTATAGATGATGCCTCACCAGCCGCTTCAGGAGGGCCACTACCCATCGGAGACATAGTAACTCTGGGAGGCTCGAAAGAAAGAACCGGAGGACGGTTAGCAAAGGTAATGGTAGTGGGAACCTCCGTTGGAGTGACAGCGGTAAATAGTACCCCCTTCTCTTTCACCGAGCGCACCTCACTCAAACCATATAAGGCTTGTTTTAATTTGTTACAGGCCGAAAAGGCCCAACTTTTAATATCAGAGTCTAAACTAGGAGCTGACATAAGTAAAACTATTCTGTCACGCCAATGTAAAAGTTGAGATGCCAATCTAGCCTTTGCTGACCCGGACATGGGAAGTGACTCAAAATTAATATCGTCTTCTAACTCTTCCATTCGGGTTTTACAAAACTCAAATTCAGTATTAATTTGGAACTCTGCATTCCAGCTGCGGTCCAACGCTATACAATCCCGTAATTGAGCTCTTAATGGCCTCACATCTCCCTCGGGCTTCTGTCCTCTCGCCAGGACCTCAAAAACCAACTCGGGCTTGCGCAGATGTTCAGGCACCAGGGAAAACGCCATACCAAACAATTAAGACAAAATAAATACAACAAAGCGTACGCAACAATTACTTAGTAAACTAAGTGGACTCAACTCACAAAGGGCTTACACTGACGAGGTCCAAGTGAAGAACTTAATACCTGCTACCTAATAGAAGGATACCCTGCAAATATACACTAACCACAACCTACAAACACAGAAGCAATAAATATAACAAAACAACACATTGATAGGGGAGAAGTAGAGTACAGTTAGGTAAATTTAGCGGTTAAGCAATTTAAAGTCCCCTGCTCCCTGCAAAGGGTAAGTCTGCAGGAAGCAAGACACTAAACCCATTCCACCCGGTATCCTGTGCTAGGGCGAGCTCCTAATAAAAAAAAAATGTGTACTCTAACCTCCCCCTACCTAACACTAACCTACACCAACAAACAAAACCAGAACTGAGAGACAGCTGAGAGAGCAGGTAACCACGCTCTGCTACCATTGAAACCTTACATCGCCGCTCGCACACCCACAGCAAACCAACAGGGAAACGCGCGCCCATGGTGGCGAACGGGATGCCGGATCAAAATTAAGCTAGGTAAAAAAAAAAAAATAAAAAAAAAAAAAAAAAACACCGTGGTCAGTATACTCAGGTTCATTTACTACGAAAACACAGGCCTATCCAGTCAATATAATTAAGTATATATATATATATTATAAATAAAAAAAATAAAAAGTGCCTGCAGTAGTATATACCTCGAACAATTCTTGTCAGGTGCACCTGCATACAAAAAATTAGACACGCCATAATTTGAAACAAGAAATGCCAATTCCACCCGGTATCCTTCGGCTAAGGGCGGGCTCCTAATGAAATCCAAGAAATAACTAAATAATATCTAAAACTAACTTAAAATTAAATAACAAAATATAAACTATATAAATGGCAACAATAACAAATAAATAAAGAATGCAGGGTATCACAGATTTTGACTAGCAGAAATGTCCATCATGGTGGCCGTCCCTCAGCAGAGCGCAAAGTGAAGGTTCTCTGCGACCACGCATGATGGAGAGATGACAGGAGATAAACAGCTCATCCCTTGGACCCTGAAACCAGGTTTCAGCCTAGTACCCTTTTAAAGTTAATAATTATTAATAAATAGTTGCCAAAGAATATAGATTTTAATAAAAGTAAAGTTGCCAAAAATTATCTATCAAGAATTTTAAGTTAAGTAAATTACCAAAATTTCAAAATATCACAGACCAATCAATTACTGATAAAAATTAAAATAAACCTTAATATAGAAGCTGGTAACATTAGAAAACAATAAATAAACAAGATATTCCATTTAAAAAGACTAAAACAATAAGTTATAAAGAAATTTATTCGAGGTATACGCAGTAGCCTACCATACGTAACAATTTGGTTAAAACATTTTTAAAACAGGCATTTATTGACAGAATAGGCTCAAAATTGGTGAAAAGCAGGGGAAGGGCATCCTGCACTTAAAATAAAATTCCCAACTCAAAACAACAACCCCAAAGAAAGTTAGTATGAAAATCCCCTCTGTCACAGAACAAAAATTAAGCGTTTTACTCTTGGTGAAAAAAAAAAATTTAATGATTAGGAAAAAAAACTGATGGCCAAAAGTAGCAGCCTAATAACAGGAATCTAAATTTAAAATTTGATGGCAGAAGGCCTTAAATTAACCAAGTAGGCTATAAGGGGAGTTATGGGCTAAAAGACCCGAAGAACGTTACATCTCTCAGAAAGGCTTAAATTTAGCAAAATGAACCTTCAGCAGTCTCTCTGGGTTTGTTTACAAAAACTACATAACAAGTGACACATTACAAACAATATTGGCTGCAGAATAAAAAAAAGAACTGTAACATAAGCCTAGGACTGGTCCTCACTGAGAGACAGAAAAATAATTTAAGCTGAATAGAAAGGGTGAAAACTAATAAAAGTGTAAGAGAATTAATTTGAAAGCCAATTTAAAATTTAGTTAACAGCCAGAAGTACTAAAATTTAATAAAAGGCAAAGCTACAATTTGGAAAACCATGTGCTCTTAACCTTCACAGTTTGAAAAATAAAAATAATCACTAAATATTAAAAGAAAGCAAAAACTTACTCATCAGTGAGGGGCCGTAAACCTAGCCGCACATGTTAGAAGGAATCAGCTCAGCAAATCTAACAAAATACTAAAATAAACCAAAATTTTAAACAGGAGCTACTCCTAACTAGTACACTACAGCTCAGAGTCTTTACGCCACTCTGCCGGAAAGGCCAAACGCCTTCAAAATCAGTCGCCTCTGCAGCCAATAAACCACACACACACTATATAAAACACACATGAGCCGGGGAGATATAGGTATTGAACCGGCTCACCACGGATCTCTGACGGATGTCATGGTGCCTCTTCGTTATTGCGGACATCAAGGGCAAGAACAGTCTTCGTTATCCCACCGCCGACTCCCGTTCAGTGGCAGAAGTTTCAGACTCTCTCGGTGCATAAACATACAATTAGCGAAACGGGTGTGTCTACCTCCTCGGAGCATATGATTGGAGGTAGGGCATGTCGTCACGACCTAAGCTACTATGCTTTGGTCCGGCTTCGCGGAATGAGCAGCTTGGCTTTGAAGCTGCAATCCTCGTCTTAGAGCGGATGACAGCGACTTCCAGCCTCAACCGTCCACGATGATAGGCCACCCCGCACGAGGCACCACCAGCTGGAAAGTCAGCCGCCCCTCACGCCACCCCCACCGAATCGTAGGTAGTCGCTTGGAGAGAGGCAGTTCCTCTACCCGGGCAGCAGAGCGATTCCCTGCGGAGACAGATATGCCCACAGGACAAGATGACGTGTCTTGGATCGGGATATATAAGTAGCCGGAACGCATTCCTTGCTGCGGCTAAACCGGCCTGATCGGAAATGGGGAGGAGTCCCATCCCACCCTACAATGGTAGGAGCTCTGCACTCACCCCCGAGGGGAAACCGAGGGTTTTCTTGCCATCCGCCCTCATCACTGAGCCCAATGCATTAAGGGAGGTCTTCTTTGTTCTCGCCGTCCTGAGGTTGAAGTCCGCCTGGGAGACTATAAAAGTCCTGACCGTATCCTACTTCTTCCAGGGAGCCAGCTCACTCGCAAAGATATTAGCGGTATCCCGCTGCAGACGCAGTGGTAGCCACTGGTCACCTCTCATACCATTGGGCACCTCAAGATGATTTCTCCGTCCCCGAAGACTCGGAGGGAAGAGCCATATATGGTGCATAGGGTCGGCCTCACGGTCCTGGCAGTGACATGGAGAGTCGCACATTTATAGGGCTCGAACCTGAAGTGTATATTACATTTTAAGTTTACGTCAATAAATTGAATTTCCTTGCAATATTGAAATAGTAAATTATAGACAGGTAGTCACTTTAAAATGCTTTAGTATATGTTAGCATAGTGAGGCTGCAAGTGTTATTATGTAAAATGTATACATACAATGTAATATGTTTACAAATCAATAAATTTGATTTATATATATATATATTATATATGATATATAAATGTATTATAAATATATTATATATATATATATATATATATATATATATATATATATATATGTATTTGTATTAATAAAATATATTAAGGACAACACTTCTTTAAACCCATTAATATTTCGACAGAATTATCGTTGTCAATAATTATATAACATATAAATATAATATGTATATAAACAAGAAATAAAAAATTTTACACGTAATTTTTTGAATCTACTGAATTATCCTAATACTAAATTAAATAATGAGAATCCTCTTTTGAATTACTAGTATATACAGGGTGTAACACGATTAAACCGACAAATTTCTGAGGTAGTTTATTCTCATCCAAAAAATGAAAAATTTTCATATAAACATATAACCGGTAACACTATGTTCGGCTAGCTACAGATTTTACCCAATTTTCTAGAAAAGAACGGAAATGAAGCGAAACTTTTTTCACAAAATATTGGTATTGTGTAAAGCTAAGTGTTCAATTTATCGAAATGTATATCAAATTAACTAAACATTTTTATAAAATACATGCAAGACCTGTAAACGACCCATCTATGAGATATAAGATCAAATAGCTATAATCAGTTACAAACAGATGCTTTGTTTATATTTGAAGTAAATTAAAAGAAATGTTATTAGAAATAAATGTTGTGTAATATAGATCAATAATAAAGAAACATTATTTTTAACAGAACGTGTCATTAATTCCACACATACATATGATCAGTCAATATGACTGATAATTTTATATCGGTTTATTAAATGGAAATTATTTGTAAAAAATTGATGAATTAAAAATATTTCAGAGATAAACATTGTGTACAGATCCAAATGGCTGCTGCATTGACTGTTGTTGTTTATTAATTCTTTTATTCTCACAATGTATATGTACTGTTTAAGTACCAAATTTATTTTTAATCGAATATAAATTAAGGAAATTTTACTACTTCACCGGTTTTTATCCAAAGCTTTGCTTGGACAAAATACACATAAGAACAGACATTTTTGTAAATTTCCAACACTTTTAAGCCCTTTATGCTTTTTTTATAATGATTAATACCGTATATAAAAACCAACTACTACTACGAGTATATTACTTCTGAGAGGATGTTTTTATCTATTGTGATAACATTGATATTGTAATTGATTTCTCAACATTGACCGGCTGCCAGATTGATACATTAAGTTATATAGCAAAGCTGAAGTATATAACTATTTAATGTAACAGAACAACATTTGTCATTATAATATTCTAAATTATGAATATTCAAATTAATAACCTTTCATATATTTGAAAGGCTGCTATGCTGAAAATTTTAATGAACTAGTAACGATCTAAACCTAGCAAAATACATATTCCATAAGTAGAATACTTCTTCCCAAATATTATTGCTATATAACATCTGTATATGTAAATACGTTGTAAATGTTTAATGAAGCAGTTTGTATATAAAACGACCATCATGTCTTTTTACCATAGTATAATAACAATAGTTTGACAGATATTTCAAAATGAAAATTCTAACATTTAGTTTAAAACTGTTCCACAGCGCTTTCACCTAATTGGCTTTTTTCCGTAGAGTTTTACAAATCAGAAACGGCCAATTATAAATACTTGAATAGAAAAAATTACGAAACTTTCTAAAAAATACTTTTCTTTCTATAAATTTCTGATAAAAATATTCCAACCCGTTCAATCACGACAAGTCAACATCCAATATTGAGAAACTCCCCAGGGAGTAGACTCAAGATTGCATGGTTGGCCAGACATCGTTTAGCACGCAATTGCTGTGTAATTGTCTCAGTACTGCACTTTAATGGATTCAGATATTATTCTTAGGCAAGTCAACATCAGACTCACCATTAATTAGGAGTTTTTTGTTTTTGCCTTCACTCCCAACATTTAATCTCGCAACTAGATAATTTCCAAATGAAAAAATCGATAATTTATTCTGCATATCACGTAATGTCGTTGGTCATGTTTTGAATTAATGATTGTCGTAACTTTATGTTTTTTTAATTTGACAAAAATACATATTTGTTATAGATTAATTACTTTCTTGATTAAATGTTTGAGGTTAACTTAGTTATACCTGATGATTATATAGTTTTTCATGATTTAGCAAGAATATATTTTCGGAATTTTCTTAAAGTGAAAAAATATAAAAATTTTTACCTCCTGGATTACCTGTATGGCTAGAAATATAGCGATTGAAATATTATAGCTATGTAATACAAAACAATATAATAAAGTCGTCTAAAACGTGACCGAACGAAAGTATTTACTTATACCACAATATAAACTCTTCCATGTGTTATCACTCATGATAAAATTTAATATTTTGTATTTTAATTTGTCCAAGAACTTCAATTCAGAGACTTTTCACTTTGCCTTCCCTGTTCATCACAAGACCGTTGTTGTATTGTTAGAATGTAATTTAGTAGTACTTAAAATGTGATGTTAATTCCATCTCATCTCACATAATATATTGCAGTCCCAAAGTTGCAGTTTCCATTGAGATTTCCTATTCAATTATTGTTTAACCGTTTCGTTTGATAGCACTCCTACGCGACAGTGGTAATATCGTTAAGGCGTAAATTACAAGTTTACTTCCACAACAACAGATAGAGATGTTCTTGCCAACTGAGATCACCAAGAAAGAGATACCAGAGAATCAAACAAAACCTGTTCATCGTCTAAATAATCGTGTCTTAACTTCATATTTTTCGAAATAAAATTAATATAGGAACAATACAGAGTACGGGACATATGATGGTCTAGTTAGGGAGTGTGGAAAGCTAATGCTCAGGTTTCCATGGATTCACCCAAGGATGGACCGTCCAAGCGACACCCCGCAATCACGACTGGCTTTCACTATTGTTACTTTAATTACCTGTTCAATATTTTTGCTTATTTACTCGTTACTCACATATATCTTTCATACTATATTATAGTACACAGTGTTAATTACTAATTAACTCTAACTAACAATAACTTATATGCCCAAGTCGTAAATCGTTGGTGCCTTCGGTATTACCTGCCATGCCCGATACAATTAGGTATAGTAAGATATTAAATAAAGTAAAATAACCATTGACACACGCAATTGAAAGTTTAGGTCCGTATTGCATGAATATAGGGTTAGTAAGATAGTAAATTGTAAAAGAATTGAAACTACCATACAATATTTTTGGGTATAGGTTTGCATAAATCGAACACAGTTAAGTAAGACAGTATATAAAGGAAAATTAGAAGTTAGGTCTGTATTACACTAAAATTGGTTAATTAAAATAGTAAATAAAGTAAATAACTCCAAAAATGTAATTTCAAAGTTGGATTATTATCACAAGAACACTGACTGAGTGATATTAAATCAAATAAAGATATAAGGTACCTAATTTAGTGGTTATGCCCGTAATGAATGAACATAGGTTAAATAATACAGTAAATAAAGAAACAAAGTACCGAGAAAAATATGTTTGTGAGTCCGTAATGCTGAAGCATATTAAAAAACTATACAAAATATGAACGATAGATTAACTAAAGTAATATAACATTAACTAAAGTAATATCAATCCAAGAACAATATTTTATACATTAGGTTCGTATTTCAAGATTAATTGGTTATCACTTACCAGTGGCAGTTGAGGTTATGATATCACGTCTAAAGGTTGGGACACACATAACCGCACCGTGCCCGACACGTGAGTCGGCCGATTGTCGGTGCGGGCTCAGCTCGGTTACCGTGAGGCCACACATGTCCGTATGCAGTCCGAGCGCAACAATCTCACTGTTTGTACTAGAGGCATGTTTCTTTTGAATTTCTAAGTGACAGATACTTAAAAAATATTCGGAAGATTAACGTATTGCTTGAGATAATTGTTAATTTTCATTGTTGTTTCATTGTTTATTAATCGCTGTGGTGAATGAAACATTGCAATGCTACAGTAAAAAGCTTTGTACAATCAGCTAGTATGTAAAAATTTGTAAATATCATTATCCCTATATATGTTTTATCCCTATAATTATCTTGTTCATTGTGTTTCATTGCAGTGAATTTCGATCAAATACACTATAAACAGAATATATAGTGTTTTTTGTATTAAACCCAAGAGCTATAGTGTGATGCCAGAGAGTTTGCCATGATGCAAGCCCTTTTATAACAATTTGTAAAACATAGTAAATATTTGTAAAAATATAAACTGGAGAACTTACAAAAAACAGAATTTACAAAATGTTTTTCTTTTATAGCTCCGAGGACAAATAATTTATTTCCAGATTTAGTCAAAAATAGTTAGAAACATAAATATATTTTCTAAAAAAAATTATAGTATGGTTGATCGGTCAAAATGATATTGAGTATATGTTTAAGATAATACATTAGTGTACAGTTAGTCTTGTCTGCTAAGTTATAATAATATTTAAAAGACACGTTATAGCATTATAAAATAATTATTTATAATATAATATTTAATGTTACATGTGTAAAGCCTAATATTTGAATTGTAAATCATGCATAAATCCTTTTTGTTTAATACAGCACACTAGTTATACTATATTTAAACTTTGAAACGTAATAGTACGTTATTTACTACATAAGCTACAATAACTCATTTTTATCATTTCATTCTTGCTCGATTCCGCTATTTTTATTTTTTTACCCTTTATGTATATAGTATCCCCAACACAGGCACAGACTCTTATGGGGTACCTAAAATTTCCCTTATTTTGTAAATCTATTGGCCTAATTATTAGTTAAAAAAAAGAAAGAAAAATCTAGAAGGATGTAACCTACTTTTTTATATTTTATTACTCTAAGTACATAAATTAGAAATGAAGTAAAAGTAGAAAACATATTTTTTGTTGTAATTTGTTATTTACTGCTATTGTAAATACGTTATGTCATAGTATTATTTATTATTAAGCACTGGCAATAATATTTATTTGTAATATTCAGTTTTGTTATTGTGGGGAAATAATTGATTTATTATTATTATTATTTATTTTAAACATGGGTTTTTCTTGCTTGAAAATCTTATTGTAAATAAAATATTTTTATTTTTTACTTTATTGAAGTGAAAAGAATAAAAAAATAAAAATGTCATAGAAAAATTCTAAATATGACCCTTACAAAATACCGGAATAAATTTATCAAGTAACTTCAATACATCAAAGAAAAATATATTTTTGCGCAGATAATTACATGCTTGTTATTTTTTAATTAATGAAAATGTTTATAGATTTTTCATAATTCGAATTTAGTTGTTTAAAATCCACTTAATGTACACATGGTTTTTCAAATTTGTTGTGAAGATAATATTACTAGTTTCCTCTAAGGTAAGAAAATGTAATACTTTTATCAATAAATATGATTTTGTACGCGAACACAGGATTTAGAGTTAGTAGGCAATAATAAATAATTCAATAAAAATAGAACGTGTAGACTACTTAAATAGTTTTAAAAAGAAGAAACGCAACAGTAAACAACATATGATGCCGCTCGTAGACCGCACCGTGCCCGTCAAAATTCAAACTAAAACATATCGGTGACGGTGCGGGCACGGTGCGGCCACGACGGTCTGGTGTCGGTGCGGACATGTGTGGACTTGCAGGTTGAAAACTGCGCTGCAATTCTTTCACCGTATGACGGCCAGCACACGGCCGGCTGACGTGCTGTCGGCACGGTTGCGGTTATGTGTGTCCCAACCTTAAACGTCATAGTCGTAACTCGTAGACTGAACTCTTAGCTAGTCGGTCCCGTCTGACTTGTTTGCGCTGGAGAGCATGCACGAGTGGTTGTTACTTGCCTCAACATGTCAAGCGCATAACATGTCTTGGCCTGTCAAGCAAACTGGTCATGTCTTGATCACGTTAAGTATTGTCGACAAAAAAAACTAATCTTTGAAAAATTTTTGAATTTATTATTAATAATTAACAAAAAATAAATTTAATTTTACGGTACCTCACATAATTAATCAATAACATGACTGTATTTTGGCAAGAAATTACATGCAACTCTTTTTTAAATTATTATTTTTTAAATTTCAAATCTAGGTAAAACATAAATTTTATACAAATCTTTATAAACGTTACTAATAATATAAAATGTCTGATTGTAAATAGATAATTTTTTTTATTCCAATTATTAAATAAAATCTAGGTATAACACTGCAAATCTTGGATGAGATTCAAAACCTAATTTTTAATGTATTTTTAACCTGATTTAATAATATATAATTTTTATTAATACGAATCACTTCACGCCATGTAAAAACGACAGTCCTTTCGAAAATTAGTTCATAAGATTAGTAAAGAAATATTTTTACTTTAAAACCAGTTTTACAGAAAGCATAACGTCCTGGTGTAGTAAACTCCCTAAATAGTAGAACAGTTCAATTTATGTAATTGTAAATGTACTAAGCTAAAGAGTAAGTGACAGTTTATAAAATCGCTCCAAACTCAGCGTGATTCATTACCCCTTGATAGCTTGAGACCTGAGCCTCGATGTGTACTGAAGTTGATAAATCGTGTTTAGCTATAACATACTTTATTATCTCTCGTTTACTGACTTTGCTCTCTATTTCTTTATCTGAGAATTATATTTGCATTCATATAAATAGTACAACATGGTAATAAACGTTTTACAATTAAGAAAACATGACATTGAGAAATTATTTAATTTAGATTACTATTGAGATCAATCGTTCACATTATTATGTGTCAAGTAAATACAAATTTTCGTAAAAATAATTAAGTTAATACATTTAATATTTGCTTCATTGTAAGATTCATTAAGTGTAATACAACTGTTATTAATTTGTGAAACATATTTACTGAGGTACAGGAAACCAAACCATGAGTTCTGCCTCCTTTCTTGTATATGTGATTATGAAAAAAGACGGCCTGAGTATAAATAGCACGTTATATGCAAAATTTGAGGAATCAATGATCATTTTTGAGTTTCATCATTAAATATTTTACAATTAAATCCGTCACATTCTTTTCTAGTGTTGAAATACAAAGATATGATGCATTTTTCTACTCCAAACTATAAAAATATTACTTTAAAATTTTTTTACAAATCCTTAAATGTTACATATCAGACTAATATATAAAAGCATCCAGGAGAAATTACCTAGATAGTTATATAGAACTTAGACCATTATATTATTGAACTTTGTTATTATTATAAACTTTATACAATAACTTCCATTTTGAAACCATGATATTTTTGTAAAAACCAAATGTTTATATTCTGAAACCCAAATTTTAGGTTTAACTGTAAAATATGTGTAATATAGTGTCAATGTTTAAGTTTTACTATATGTTGTATTCATCACCTTTAAATAAATATTTATGTTAATTATTTATAAATAAACGATTTTATACATTTAGTCTAGTCATTGTTAAAGTAATGTAGAAGATTCGACTTGTGATATATTAAGACTCTTATATTTGTTTTGTGTTAAAATAAGAAAATAAGTTCTTTCTTCTTCCTGTTTTTCTGTCATTCTGAGAGATTAGTCACAATTTAAAATATCTATGTTTTTAATTTTAAACCAGCATACATAACATAATTACACAATCGAAATAGATTGCAAAATAATTCATATTTGCGTAGGGTATAAATAGTCTTAAGTCTATACTTCTTTGAGAAAAACACCCGGACTCTCTATTAGTAATAAGGAACATGGGGCTTGATGTCTATAAATTGTATAAATAAAGTTCCATGCAAATTATGAAGTACGTAAGCCCCAGGTAAATCTCGAGATAACCTGTGGAAAACAGAGATAGTCAAACTAAAGAAGAATAGTGTCGGATATTGTGGTAATATCAATATATACAACATTCTATTCCCTAGATAATAAACTCTATACGTTATAGTAAGAGAATTTATACCGAATATAAATATCATAAAATCTTAGTATAAATAAACGTGTTTTTAAAAATAAAAATTAAATATTGAGGTACTAAACATAAATTTCTGAAGGGAAATATGAATGCGATTTGAGATGAGCCTATACTATAAACATTGTTTTATACCCCCTGGGTAAAAGAGCCCTAAATGTGTGACCGATAGCTAAATAGAGCTACTATGATTATATTTAGTTATAACCATAGGTTGTATGCTAATAAATGAATCTTAGACTTTTGGGGCTAATAACTATAAGAATGTGACATCTGATGCTGACCATTACCTGGAACGTCAAATTTATTAGTTTAAGCAGATGCATCAATTAATATTTAAAAATTGCTTAACCAAAAAAATTTTTTGTTGCTCATTATCTACGCTGAAAAATCATAAAAAGTTATTAAATTTTTACCCCTATATAACCATAACAAATTCTCCATAGTAAGATAAGGAGAGAAGCAAAAGAAGTTTGTTTAATAATTTTGATCGTGCAGCAATCAGTTTGCTTACTTGGGCAGGCGTTTGTTAACGAGATGGGTTCTGTTCTGAATCCTTCTATAATATTTTACTGTAATAACTTATTCTCATAGTGTTTTTAACTAGTAAACTAGTCTTCCGAGACATAAAAATTTTATATTTTGATGACGGTGAATCACACTTGTTACCATAGTCCAGAGATAAGCATAAATATAAAACACACTCTGCCCAATTATGTTGTTTAAACATAGTCAGGATTAAAGTTATAACAATCGTGTACATGTTAGGTCGTAATCTTGTAGCAGAGAGGTATATATATATATATATTATATATATATATATATATATATATATATATATATATAACATTCTTACATTTGCATACAACCTTAACATTGGACTCTTCTTATCTCATAAACGATCAAATTTACCATAAAGTTCAATATTGAAGGATTAAAATTAAATTAGTTTCAAAATTGATCATGTACAACTTCGTAGTTTCTTTAAATGTTTGATATAAAAATAATATTTCGTCTAAAATATAATAGTAACAACAAAGAAAATTAGCTTAATTAGTCTATGTAATGACAGTATAAATGTAATTATTAAAGACCAAAACATATTTTTCCTTTATTTTATAGAGGCTAATATTTGCTGATCATTGAAGCATTCTTTATTCTTGTATGTGACATGAGAAAATCACTAAGGTATTATTACTGGCTTTAGACAGTCATTATTCAATAAAAAATAAGGCCTTTGGACCTTACCTGCGTAAGAAACTATTTAAATTTTAGTCCTTAGACCAAAACTTCAATACTGCAAGAACAATAATTAAACACCATAAAATTATGATTTTTCAAATTATTGAGGGTAAACAGGCATTTAAAACAACAAAAATCATCATAATAGGTGGGAGAAAAAGAAAATTTATACTTATCCGAATAGTAATGTTCGGTAAATTTCCCATATTATTTTCAATTAATAATTACAGGTGTATGAAGTCCCCTATTATAATTTTATTTTAAAATTACTCGTTTTGAGATTGGAAATACAGTTGATAGAGGAACTGTGCAAACAAATTTTAAAAATTTGTCTTCATAATTGTTTTATTTGTTTATCTGCGTTTATATTTTTCAGTGTAAATAGTAATTAATTACATTTGTTTGGGAATATTGACCAAAGAATTCCTCATGGTTCGAATAGTATGTCTAGGAGGAGTAAAAAAAGGTTCGTTAAAACATGAATTTCAAAATTGGCGTTAAAAATAAAAGATTTATTATCTAACGAGATAACAAATCGTTTAATTTTAATTATATTAAAAATTAGTATTTAGATTTAATCACCAAATACTTACACGACCAGTTTGTAAAGGCTTTATGATTTTAAATCGAAAATTGAACTAAATTAAAATCTAACCAAATATAAAATGTATAGGTTGTATTAAAAAAGAAGCTAAACGCTTAACGAAAGCCTCGTTTAAGAGTCTTCGTATCACGCATGTCACTTCCTGATACTTTTGGTACAGGTTTAAAGTGAAAAACTGTTATTATGCCATATTATAAAAAAATATTTCCTAATGTATTAATATTATTCTGATTGTTAGATGTTAAATTTCAGTTGTAAGTAACCTTGAAATAATATGAAAATTTAGAACTGTATTTGAACA
Source organism: Homalodisca vitripennis (assembly GCF_021130785.1). Lineage (NCBI taxonomy): Eukaryota > Metazoa > Arthropoda > Insecta > Hemiptera > Cicadellidae > Homalodisca > Homalodisca vitripennis. Next base: position 1,075 of record NW_025779006.1, on the reverse strand, counting down.
AGTCTTTGCAACTTCTTGTATTATTTTGCAAAGTGGGGTTAATTATTGAATGTTCTCCCAATCTTGATATTTCCCTTTATGTATCAAAATAATACAATAATCCAGAACATCCGACGTAGATTGTTGCATGGAAAAAGAACAACCAGAAACACTACAAAACAAAACCGCTGAACACTCAAAAAGTCGCCGAGATGCGCGTGTAACGTAAAAACTGTATTCTGATGACCTTTTCCTAATCAAAACTACCTCATTACCGACGTACTTGATTGGCCTTTGACTATCCAATTATAAGGCTGGAGAAATAAAATGTCCAACCCCTATTGTAACAAGCTATCAAATTCGACCTCCAGATAAACCGCTGTCTTGCTATAACATTCCTACCTTCACGGACCATTCTTGAGAACTTACAATTTAATTCTTACCTACCTTTTGACTAACCTACTTATATTCTAAAACACATTCTTCTATTTTATATTATTATTAATTAAGTAAATCGTAATTTGCCTGTGCAGCAAATGCTACAGAAACACTGTGTATTCAACGGTTACTAAAATTAACATCAATATCGTAATTATAACCTGAGTAAACAGTTGATAAATTATTACTTAGAAACGTACTTGACAGAGTAACAACATTACTCATCCAATACGGGTAAAAAATTGCACCTCTTCTAATATAATTAACTAGAGTTTAAATAAAGAATGTCAATGTTTTGACATACAATGCTCAACGATTATTTATGTATTCATTCAACATCGGAGCTTTATAGACTTTTTGGTTGATCGCTCCGATGATAAAAATTATGATAACAGAACACAAATACAAATAAATAAATATCGTATATATGTTATTGTTTTTAGATTATGTAAAGAAGATGAAAGCGCAATATTACATGTAGAAGGCTGAGACATGTTGGAAACTATATTTATTCAACACTTACCTTTAGTTGTCATCGAATATTGGTGTTTACAATTACATTAGGCTGTTCTGCCTGGGGAAGAAGATTCCATTCTACTTTTTTATAGACAATTTAAGGATCAAATTTCACTGGGCACAACATCAAAACATATAAAAT
>NW_025779005.1:0-17205 GCF_021130785.1 Homalodisca vitripennis | reverse complement strand
CTTATAAGTTTTTAATGTTTAAACTTGTTATATTTATATTTATCTTTTATATATGACATTTCCTATTGTATTTTAAGAAAAAAGTTCCCTAAATTTTAATTGTGCTTATTTTAAGTTTTCTAAAAACTACTGGAAAGTAATATTTTTAGTAATGCTAGTACTTTGATAATACTGTTAAAATTATTGTGAAAATTTAAAATTAGAAGTTATAAAAAATTAAATATTTTTCCATAGTCCTGGCATATATCTTGTTTAAAGAAGTGGACTGGGGTAACCAGAGTTCAAAACATTACGAAATAAATTATGGGAAAAAAATTCCCACTAACATTTTGGTGAATATGAAAGCAATCAACAAAGCAAACGTTTATTCCTAAATCCAGATTGATTGTGGCAATCCCCACCATTGAATGAACTTGAAATGTTTCACACCGGTGAGATTGGATATACATTCTACCGTGAATTCACAATGTTTTGGGAAACTACATTTACGATCTTCCATTAGGGGCTAGATTACAATCCCAGTCTGGAATGATTTTAAATTAAAGTACCAACATGTACCTAATTTATTTTTGTAATCATTTCAACTCCAGTCAGCACATAGTAAGAATTGAAAATAAGTATTTAGGTGAGTAATTTAAACTCGATGAACAGTTGACAATGTCATACGATGTAGTAATGACATCATAATTCTTCTCTAAAGGTATACAAATAATCATATATACTTTTGCACTTGCTTGTTCAATATTATGAAAAAACTGGTTTAAACAAGACTACAAACATTGAATAACAATTTCAGTAAAATACCACTACATAATATTAATTTTATGTTTTAAAATATTTATACTCCAAGACATCATTATAGTGGACAGGGAAAATCGGTTATTTTAAGTGAAGTATTTTAAAATCGATGAACAAATTGGGTAATAAACTCATAAATTCTCCTATAGAGGTACAAATACTTAGTATTTTTTTATTGACTGGCGTGTTTCAGTACGTTATTAAAGCCGTAAATAATAAATAATAAAAAATATAGAACAATATTAATACATTGTCATTGCAGGAGGCGGTTTTACCTTTAAGTAACTTTCAAGAGTGTACTTAATTTTAACTTACATCCCCGATTTTTCAAACTTGATCACTAGCATTAAATTATAGATATTTTTTATACTAATGAAACAATGTATTAAGTTGTCATTAAAAACTGATATTATCACCAAAGAATTAGCAAGTTACCTCATAATATAAGAAGTAATTCTAGGTGTTAAGAATGGAACTTTTTAGAAATTACCTATTGAAATAATTAGCAAACCTAGATAAAATAACCTTATTTGTACAAAAACTTTAACGAAAAAGAATAACTGTGGTCGGTAAACCAAAAGCGTTACCAAAACTGAAAATTTAAAACAGCTGGTACGATAAAAGTTAGCTTAATATGTAAGACTATTCTACTTTTAGGTAGACCGAAGAATACCAAAACTAAGTGTAATGTTTCTAGAATGGTTAAATATTTATGAATATTTTTGCGACTATTTTATGGAAATTAGTTACAAACACTGCCGTAATTTTTATTTCCAAATTAGTATTGATACCATTTAATGGAAAAATCAGTGATATGGTATATAGTTAAATAGTAAGGCCTTACATTGTAGTATAATGGCAAGTGATTTAAACGCATACGAACGTCAAACAATGTGACATGTGGAATTTATCAAAATATAAATTATATAAATAAAAAAACTTTAACTTTAAACTGTTTAGTTTTTTTCCTAAATGAGCTAGAACTTTTAACTTTAACTTTAGGCCTATAAGTATTTATTATGTTCCCACAATGTAAAAAAATAAAGTAATTAGTATTCGAAATTTTCAATAAATTACTTTTCATGGAAAATTGCGGTTTGCAGTAATCCAATAACCACAAGTGAAACTCAATAGCAGTCTCGATTAGGAAACAATAAACCAACTGAGAGGTGACGTGTGATTTAAGCAGAGAAACTGCATGTTCTCATGTTGTTGTCCGTAATTTTTTGTTTTGGAAGTTACATTTTTTACCTCGTCAATTAGTTGTTACAGTAAAATCATTATTAATCTCGTTCAACTTCCTAGAAAAAAGAAATGTGTTTTGCATCTCTATTCTGGTGTGGTCTTAATTTATCGATTTTATAATTTTATATTCTTTGACTTGAGTTTTTACATGATTTTTATACGACTATTTATTTACTATATAAACAAACTTTTTACGGACGGTATTAGTCAAATGTTTTTTGTAATTTAAGTTCTTCTGTAATCGTACGTTCATCTACTTTGTTTTGGAAGGTTTTTTTTTTTGAAACGATGGAAAGATTGTGAAGGAAACAGGAGTTTTTCCCGGACCATGTTGCCATCGTTCAGTTCCAAAACAAGAAATCAGTAAACACTACGTTTAGAGATCCTGCACAAAATCTGATTTCCTTCTTCAGGTAATAGAACTAACCTAAATACATAATTTACAGAACTAGGTTAAAGATAAACAAAATCTTACCAAAGCGTATGTGGCACGCACCCTAAGTCATGGGAATCACAACCTACATGTTTGTTTGTCAACTTCACTAACTCTATAAAAACATTGCATCATAATAAAAAAGCTATACAAAAACACTTAATCATGGACACACTGAATTACGGAATAACATGTCACAAATACGTCTTGCATTCGTCTAATAATTCACCTAAGACCTGAACCAGGAGGGACTAGCCAATGGTAATTCGTCAACGGCTGGCTAAAAACAAGGATGGCGGAAGTAAAAAGGAAGGAGTGGAACAGGAATGGGCCCTTTCGTTTATTATTGGTTCATGAGAGGATGAACTTCTTTAAACCATATTGTGACTCCGCATTGGTCTTTGTTACAAATATCTGATCCGTTATTGATAGTTTTTGGTTTTCCTCTCTTCAGTTCATTTCTTTAGTAATTAGGCTAACCAAAGCTGCCTAATTCTCGACTGATGGTTGACTGATTGGTTGGTCTGCCAATTTAAAATGTACGTTTGTCCTCAATTAATTTCGCTTTTGAAGAAATTGTGGTTCCCGACTGTATTAATGGTTGGCTATATTATCCCATATTCATATGATGGTCTTCAGGACCAACAATGGGTGTGCCAATTTTTGTAGACTTTTTCTGTGGGACCCTTTCTCGTGTGTTTTCTTTGTGCTCTTTTAATCCTCTTACGTTTTCAGTGGTTCTTTTGTTGTCTTCGCCTATGTATAGTCCCTATTGCAACTACATTTTATACTTGTACAAACAGCAGTTTTTTGGAATCCTGTTGTGAGCCATTTTTTTGGTTTTGTTTTTACGAGGACTTTGTTCCTAAGAGGTGGTTGTGTTGTTTTTAAACGTCGGATTCTAATGTTTGTACTTTCTAGACCTACTTTTTCCTAATTTTCTCCGATAAGTCCCGACTACATAAGTGGGATATGGACCTTTAAAACGCAAATTTAATCAGAATTCTGTTTTGTTTTTGCTGATTCAGAAGAATGATTTCTTCTAATTTCGGTTTACCCACTATATTTATTATTAATTGTGAGGGCATCCATTCGCTTTCTGAGATCAGATTCGACTTTCTTAAAATTCCTTCTTTGTGAATCCATCCTTTAAAATTCTGAGCACCAAGTTTTTTGCTCTAGTTCAAACAACCGAATAAGGCTAACCCCTCCTTCTGTTGACAGATTTTTGATGGTTGGTATTGATAATTTTAAAATAATTTTCCTGTTTTTGTGTTATCTTTCGAAAAACAGTTGTCTCCTTACAGGACATTCCCTATCGTCCTTTAATACACACACATCCAAAACAGGGAACCTAGGTTCTCGGACGTTGCCACTTTCCGACATTTGTGAAGATGGATGGTAAGTGAGAAAATAAGGCTATTAATGTGATTCGAAAACTTAATTTAATTCAATGTTCTCCATGTAGGAAAAAAATTACTAAAGGATTATCATCCACATACTTCCAACTGAACTTCCACCAAATTCTTCACGGTTGAGTTTGAACTGAGCATGTAAGCCTCCAAAAGCTTTTTACGCTCAAATTCCTCCCATAAATATATTGGCGAAAATTAGGAAGACAGTGGAGAACCCATTGCCATCCCCTCCATCTTGACGGGTAAATTGATTACCCTCCTGAAAGCTTCAAAAATTTCAGTCATTTAATACATATTTTACACATTTTGCAGTGAATGTTTTAGTGCATAGTCAAATACCGAATGTACATTTTATATTGAAAACATAAATAATATTACAATTTTATTTAAATATATTTTAAAATATTAGTGTACGAAAAGCGATTTTTTTTTCAAAGAAGATTACAGTATATTGTCCTTACAATATGTATATTTTGATCTCAATTTTCCTTAAAAATGAAAATATCCCGCTCATTTTAGGAAATGTTTATATAAAAGAATATATTAAATGGGTATTTTCACATCCTTTTAAACCACCAATGAACGTGTTAACTTTTTCAAATTTTATAAATTCGTATAATTTAATGATACCTGAAAAATTAAAAGTTATTTTAATATATTAATTAAAAACAAATTTCTTAAATCTACATTATAAAATGTTTTGTTTTTTTTTATATATTTTTGTGCTTGGTTTACATAAGGTAACTTTATTTTCCCCACAAAGTTTTAGTTACTGTTTTTGTAAATATATCTAAATTATCCAATATTAAGATTTAATCACACCATCGGAAATAAATACGTACACTTATTTAGGATAAGTTTCAAACCGCTGTTCAGTGTCAACATTATTTTTAAAATCCCGGCCTTGTCTTACGCTTAGGGTGGTTGAATTGCATATGGTATATAAAATAACAATAAATGAACAAAACATTTGAGTTTTTTTCAATAATTATTAAAACCAATTTTGGTGCTTACAAGATAATTTATTATAACCATAAAGACAGACTTTCCAAAAATTCCCACATTTTATGGCATATTTAAGATAAAATAACAAATATTTGCAGTTTTTTAGCAAGATTAAAAAACCTTATATACATATCTTTTCATAACAGCCGGGCCCCAAAACTGAAATTTGTTAGACTGTCTAAGGAAGTGTAGGAATCACGTATGTATAAAAGTCTATCGTAATCCTAAATTAAGTTTTCAATCATTACAAAAATATAGTATTAGTCCATCTATGAAATATATGTCCTAGCTACAATTGTTTAATTCACAGATCCCGCGCTCTGCGTTCACTACAGAGGCTCTCGCTATTCCAAAATATCCTATTATGGGAACTTGACTTCAAATCAAGATGTATACTTAAATTTAATTAAGTTTAATTTAATTAGTTTTATAATAATCAGTATATTTTATGAATGAGTTCATAAAAAAACATAATGAGGCGGTTTTGGTCTGAGTTATTCCACCACAGTTGGTTCATGGAGTGTGTGTTATAAATACCCTTGAAGGAAATCCTGAATCGAGGTATTTGACCGGTTTAAAATTTACAAATAAAAAAAGCTAAGATATTATAAATCTGTGCCATTTGACTGCAATCACTCTGAACAAAACAATAAATTTCTTTATTAAATTTTTATACATTTTTAGACTTATGTTTCCATCCTCATGAGCCACTGGCCTGTGGAAGAATCTTGCAAAACAGAATAAGGAGAAGGGTAAGTGGAGTAAAAGGTAACGTTGACGGTAACCAATGCAACGTCATAGACATGATTTTACCCAGTGCTCTTAAGACGCAAATCCGACACCTTAGACCGCTTCGGGCACCGGTTCTCTCCAATTAATAGATTCGCTGCTAAGGGTTTGAGGTTACGAATTCACATTCGTAAAGGACACACACTTAGCATCGGTGAGCAGAACGGGAAAGAATTTCAGAATTCTCAGGTCAATAACAGGATTTACCATAGTATACTGTAACACAGCATCAATACAAGTGATCACAATTACCTATATGGCTCTAGGATTCTGCTTTGCTCTGATCCAAAGCTATATGGCCTTTGTTAGTCAGCCGTATTATAGATAAGAAACAGAAAAGGGCCTACCAACAGAAATTATGCTTTTGAAATTTATATTCTAATTCATGATAATGATACCTAGAGCTTTAAAAAATTCCAAAAAACACTTTCCCTAAATGTGGTATAATTTTTATAAACGATTCGATTTAGGATCAGGCTTGTCAGCGAGAGATATCGGAAATCAGGTCTCGGTTACATAAGTGTTATATTACGAAAGGTTACAGCCAAACATCTTGTGTTTAGCTTACTAAAGAGAAGGCTCACTAACCACATATCTTCAAAAGAAAAACTGAGACTTAATGTCCCTCAAAAGTGTTCTAATTTATTTTTATGTTTTTAATGCATGTTATTGTAAATTGGTCGCTGCAGCATGAGTCATATACAGTGATTAAGCATGTGTAATATTACAGATGACTAAAATATTATTTGCGCATACTCTATAACGTTTGCGGCTCTATATTTGTGCAAGACCTACTTCTTGTTATAGAATAATTTAAATAAACAATACTAAAAATTGTGACTCATACTCACATATGTACCTCAATGATATTCTTGATATGTTCCTTTTAAATAAATTTTTATACATTCATGTAAATACTAAATATTTCAACAGCAATATTAAATGGAGCACTAAAAAATGTTGTAAATTGAATTTAATATAACTTCGCTATATAATCCTTGCTTCTTGATAAAGTTGTTTACAGTTATAGCAAAAGTATATAATTTGACTTATAATCAACATATTATGTGCGACTACTTGTAAACGATAACCCAATCGGGCCTTGAGTAACAAAATGATGTTTCCTTCACAATCCTTCCATCGTCAAAAATAAACTTCAATAAAAGAAAATCGTGAACGTTTGTATCAACACAAAAAGGATATTCTATGCTTTTTTGAATAAAGTAATCATAAACGTAAGGAGGAGACACAAAAAAACCCAACCCTCATCCTGAATTCTTCCTCCAGCACTTGAAGAGTCGCCAGAGTCTCCTGAGCTCGCCCCAGACCTCCGTCACACTCATGAGTTCTTCCTGGCCTTTCTCATAGGCCTGTAACAACTACTCTGTATAGTAGTTACAGGTCTATAGCATCATCAAAGGCCTTTACCTAAAATTCCCCTATAGGTCCACGTCGCCTCCACAGTCTAGCGGTCGTGAGTGAGACGTGGGAGACCTGAGGACTAACCCAGGGGGCAGTGGAGATCTGTTATATTGACCTCCAAGTAGCTGGAATACAGGACTACGCCCCACAAAGTTCCGGCCGACAATGGTGTGAATTGTAGGCTACTTAAATTGAACACTCTGTTTCTATAGAAAAACAGATTCACTCATGTTTAATTCCTACTTTTTCCAAGTAGGTAGTGATATCGTCACACAGGGTAGATGACCTAGTGCTAGTACATTTGTACAATTACCTAAAATAGCGACTTCAATTTACTAAGTATATTATTACAGGTATACTAGTATACTGTTAACCCTAAGAAACTTCATTACTAGACGGTTTATATCTTCCAGTTTATAACTGTGGTAAAGAAAAATAACCCTATTGATGTTATTGAAACTTCGCTTCCATACATACATATATAAATGCGAATGTTTGTTTGTATGTTCCGTTATAACTCTGGAACCAATGCACGAAACAGCGTGAAATTTTGTACAGTGATTCTACACGTTCCTGGAAGTAACATAGGCATACTTTTAGAGAGGTGGCTGTTTCGCTGTTTGTATGTATGTCCTTTAGAGAATCGTAAACTATTTGAACCGATCATTATGAAAATTTGTATGTATATTTATTTTTCGACGGAGAAGGTTTATATGCTATGCCTATAGATGTATCTCGCCCACCAGGCGGCACTGCAAAAGTTACAAGTTTTTAAAGCGCCTGTACACTATAAACTGCGATTACGAGACAGTTAAGTATAATTACATAGCGAAAAACTATTTGAAGGCGCTAAGCTTTGATGTATATTTGTCTTTCAAAATACATTTCTGCTTGAACTTAAAGCTTTAGTGTTAGACCACTTTATAATAAAGTACATGTACGTAGACCAATGGCTATAAACATACACTGTTGACAGATTTTCTTGATCGTGGCAACAATACAAACTCTACATCGTCGTTGGAAATATAATTCACTTGAACCAGAAGTGCACATACACGGGCAAAGCTTACGAAAAGCGTGCGAAGCCGTGGGAAACAGCTATATTTATATATATATAAATGAATGTTTGTGTGTTTGTCTTTTATAGAAATCGTAAACTATTTGACAGAGCATTACGAAAATGTATATGTATATGTATTTTTCCACGAAGAAGGTTTCTATGCTATGTCAATTTGACGTAACTCGCCTCCAGGTGGCGTTGCCAAAGATAATAGTTTTTTAAAGCGCCTGCACATTATAAACCTGCAATTACGAGACAGTTACGAATATTTAATAGTCAAACACTATTTGAAGACGCTAAGTTACGATTTATATGTGTCTCGAAAATAAATTTCTTGTTGAACTTAAAGCTTGACTGCTAGACCAATTTATAATAAAAAAAAACATGTACGTGTACAATGGCTATAAACATATACAGATTTCCGTGATCATGGCAACAAAGCAAACTCTACATCGGCGTTGGAAATATAATTTACTTGAGCCAGAAGTGCTCATACACGGGTAACGCTTACGAAATCGTGCGAAGCCGCGGCAAACAGCTAGTATGTGGTGGAAGGTTAACTTCAGAATTTAGCTGAGCTTTATAGAATCAAATAAATCCGGAATAACATAATTTATATTCAAGTAGACGTTGATACGCAGGAAATCCCAGGAATAAAATGAACTGTAGATTTCAAACGCTGCAAGCAATCTCAGCGAAGCATGTTGCGGCAACACTTGGCTGAATAGCTAAATATTAATGTATTTTTAGTTCAGTAATATAAATTCACGATTACCACTATGTATGATTGTGATCTAAATAGAGAGCAACTGGTACAAATTCCATACCTACACACATGACAGAATTGTGAGTGCATTTGTGACATAAAGTGGTTTCAGTGATTAAAAATTGATACTTATTTGAAGCCAGCGTGTAACAGAGATCATAATATGTCGTAGAACTGTTCTAATAATTATTTATTAATGTGTTTCCCTTTATATTTTATGACGTTGTAAGAATTATAAAGATAATTGATTTTTTCTGAAACACTCCATAAAATAGGTATAAGATTTATAATAAAAATTTGTTTAAGTAATCATATATGCCCTTATTGTGAAATATTCTTAAATTATTGTCCTAACGCGGTATTTCTAGACTGTCTATGTTAACAAGTCTCTACTCAAAAAAAAAAAAATTAATAACTACAAAATATTTATATTGACTAAAGAGTACATCTTGTAAAATAATATGGGCGTAGATAAGTACTGTTAATTTACTAGTTAATGGTGAACAGTTATACTGAACCTCAAGACATATACTCGGTGATACTATGTGAATGTTGAATGACGCAGCTGTCACCAGGAGATAAGGATTATTCCCACATATCCGAGGCGGGCTGAGGATGTGACTTGGTATACGAGGACATATTGTACGTTCCCTCTCTTGTTTCTTGTCTCTACCTAAAGTTTTGATTTTTGTTGCAAATTAATAAAACAAACCAAAGTTCTAAAAAAATCCTATTGAGAATATAATAGAATGATAAAATAACACAATACATGGAAATTACAGATTTGACAGTAATTTCCACACAAATGAACACAGTCCCAAAACCTTACTTTTGTGTTTTAAGGCAGCCTATTTATTAGTCTTGCAGTTTTTAAGCATTGTCCTTTATTACAAGCTCCCAGATAAACTTCTGCGCTCTAATGTTCATTTACATGATGACTGACCACACTTTTAAGAAAAGAACATTTCATTTAAGACAATTGAATAGGGAACTTTCCAAAGAAAATAAATTTACTCTAATTTCTTTTAGTTTAAGGACTAATACAATATATTTCAACAAGATCTTTACTTTCGCTATGTTTTAAATGTTGCTTATCTATCTTCAAAATTATTTTCATTTATTTTGGGAACATTTTAACCGTCTGCTGTAATTAACCCTAATGACAAAATTTGCTTAACGTGGAGCTGACCCTAAAAGGTCCGTGATGGTTAAAATATATATTTATATAGGTTAAAATGGGTTAAATAGGTTAAAATGTATATTTGATAATGGCAAATTCACAAAAAAAACTTCAAAACAACTTATATGTGGGCTTATCTAATTATTATTAGTTTACTTAAGTGACAGTATTATTTTCGATTAAACACCCTAGTGTTAGCGCGACAGTTCACTCATTGTCTCGCTCTTTCTATTAAAGACGCAGGATATTTACAGTGTGACTACGTTATCAAGACCTAGGAATAAATCAAATTGTTATTGCCGAACTTGAAACAATTTTCATACTTTTCCGTGCCCTTTATAATAATACATATTGAAATTATTTCATTAAAGTTAAAGGAAAATTGTGTTTTTCCACAAACACCAAAAGAACCGTATGGTGATGGATACAATAACCAAACACATTTAAACCAACCAGATTCATCAAAATTGATGCAACTAGCCTCACTGAATGCAGTGAAGCAAACTCTACCATACGTGATTAATGTCTGTCTGTAAAAGTTTGTCTATCTGGCTGTGTATTAATTAACATTGAAACATTTTGGCACTCACATTTATCTGACAGATTGGCAGTCAGAACGTGCTAAGTGGAATTTCCTTTATTTGCGAAACTCAATGATATTATTTAATTTATCTTAATTTAATAGCTCTATAAATATGTAGACATGCATTTCCCGGGCCTCTGTCGATGTATCTTTATTCTGTTACTGGAATGTCCCGGATTTTCTGGAACTCCTGGATTCCAGAATATGGATATGTTGACAGTGTCAGAGTACAGACGCTGTAATACGTGGAACATAAAATGAAACTAAATTCAACTTACACATCGTCCTCTGAGTTTAAGTATGAAACGTCCCCTACAATATTAGCAACATCCTTGATGAAGAAAAATAAATGGCGAATTTCAACCCAGTCTCACTTATTCCTAAAACACTGAAATCTCTTTAGATGAAATAATCTAGGTAAGTAGAGTACTAAATTTAACCACATAGAACAAGCATTTTATTAGTTTTTGCTTTTATTGTATCTCAAGAAAAAGCTCAACAATTTCAGTTTGTAAAAATTGTTACTTATTCTGTAGTAAGCTAAGTAAACAGTTTGGAGTGTATGCCGAAGTGTGAGACCGCAGTATCATTGTTGACGGTATAAACAGAGATGGGGCGTCTGTAAGCGACAGAATGTCCATTAAACTTCTCAAAGATTTATGTGTTTTCTGATGTCTTTGTACGAAATGGTGGGAGTCATTGTACTACAAAATGTACTTAATTTGTGTTGATTTTATGTACCTTAAATGTATGTATATATATTACACAAAAGTAATTTTAATGTTCTAAATTCCACGAGTTAAAATATACTCCATCAAACAGGGCTAATACATTAATAAGGATAACTGTTATCACTTTGTTAAATTTGAAAACTTTTTCATATTTCAGCATAAAAATCTATTTACATTCGATGACAACTGCATTGTCAAAGGAAATTAGAAACTTGTTCATTATGCCAGTATAAATATTATAATTATTTATCCAGTAATTGGATCTAGACAGCTATTATTTCACAGACATCACATAACTGGAAGGGAAAATATGACGTAACGTTATAATTAAATTGCGACGTATCATGTTTCCATCAACGATTCAATTTCTTCTCACGTTACATCATTTATTAATTTCCTGAAACAACAAGATATCACAATACTTTAGATATACCGTAACAGTACGGTTTATTGTTTTAATATTAAAAACTCCTTGCATAAGAATTAGTTAACTGAATGTAAAAATGAGTATAAACGTGAATAAACACATAAATAGAGCGTTTTTATTCATATGCAAGTTGCGTTTGACAAATAAAATCGTTAAAAAAATGTTCATGTCATAAAATGATTTCAAAGATGTTGATTCTGTATGAATGATGAGTTTAGCTTCAGTTCACATTCATCTTAATGCAGCGCCTGGAATCTGATGCTGATATAGGCTTTACTCCTGGAATTTGCCTCCAGGTTCGTCTTCCTACTAAATTTTATTCATTACTAAATCAACCCTTCCCACCATGGCTATGTTGATTCAATAAATAGTAAACTTAGAAAAATAATATAACATTACCGTTTAAATGAGAGAAAATAAAGCACATTGAAAGAATGCTACTACTTGCATTCTGTAAATGTTTAGACAACACAGTTATTTAGTTCATAACATGACTTTTGAAATCCTGTAAATTTCAACAATTGCTCTTCTATTTATCTATTGAGCAGTTTTAAAGATAAATCCAAATTTTGATCACTCAAGGATATAAATATAAGTATATTTTATAAGCTTCTAAATACATACTTTGTCTGGTGTAGTATTTGGTAACTTTGAGATGAATCGCGGTTCATTTGCATACTTAGCCTTACGAAATCGTTAGGCCTTTCACGTCGTAGGTAGAGATAATTACATATTTAAATGAAATTACACATTGAATTCTGTTAAATTATTTCTAGAAATCTATAGAAAAGTGAAAATATAAGTTTAAATTACACAATTGTTATAATCTTTCTCTTAAAACTGTATTTTTATAATTTTGGAGTGTCTTAATATTTTATCCTAAGATTAGTATTTATTTTAACAAATTTGGGTTTTCAAAAACCTATTACCAAAAATTCCCTCCCATCTTAAAATTGCCATGTCTACTCATAATTACTTCGTATTTAAGTTTTAAATAAGTTCAAACTCAGTTAACTAATATTATTAGTTAATATTAAAACTCGTTATCAAAGTCAAATTGGAATTTACTATCGGAAATAATAATATTTAGTTTTGTACTAAAGATATTACTGTTTAAATTTCAAATTAGTTAGAAGATAGGGAACCGTCTGTTAGCCTTTGTACATTGGCCAAAGCTTAATTGCAGCGGTTATGTGAATTATCTGTGTACTTTTGATGCATTGGAGACGTATAATATAGAGCTATGTGCAGCTATCTTAGAATACGTATATTATTTTTTTGGTGTATGAAACCAAATTTGCTGCACAGTTTAACTCTAAACTCTGAGACATTTGACACCGATGTTATAATACAGTATAAAAATGAAAAGCCAAATATGTTGCTATGCGCTAACCTCGAGAACCACTGAACCAATTTGGGAACATGTTCAACTGCACTGAAATATGAATACTTTATAACCTCCATCCGAGCGAGTGTGTGATAGACAATGTATAAGGAAGGTAAACAAACATGATTTTATCTCGGTTAGGGTTGCAAAAATTGTAGAATAACTAAAAGCTGGAGCTCACAGGTTTTGGCATGAAACTATAAACATGCTACTTTAAATTATTTAACATAAGAAAATGATTGAAATGACTCTAAATAAAATCAAGGGTACTATAGATCCAAAATTTAATTTGTATAGAATACATGGACTGGTTAAAAAAGGAATTGAATATTTTTATTTTGCTTTGACCATTTTACCCACGTCTAAGGTTTACAATCTTCCTGTCACACGAACAAATAATATGATAGCTATATATATCTTATCCTAATAAGACAACATAAGCAAAAAATATCTTTTTAGTTTTGTTCTCTTACGACAAGAAGCTTATAATTTGCACCTTGTCCTTGCGCCGCTTCCGGAGTTACAGGATATTCTGGATGGGTAAGGTTAGGGAGTAGGGGCCAAGTTAAACAAATTTGGTCGAAAATAAAGTATTGTGTTTTTAAACAGAGTTAATCTAAATTTGTCTACCATAAGATCTGTTTTATGTCTAGTCTGATACTTGTGATTAGGAATTGAAAATCTTTCTTATGTTTGTTCAAAATTTTAATTTCCCAACTGTAACTACTATTAACTTCCAGCATTATTCTTAGTAAACGTTAAAACATAAACTAGGAAAAGTATACAGTTTACTGTGAAGCTTCTAGCAAACCTAATCAGTTATAGAGGGTGTTCCGCTACTCTCTGGACAAGGTACACCTCGTTCTTGCTCAGGTTAAGACAAACATATTTCACTATATAAACGAAGCTCTCTGATGCTTAGTTTCCCATGAGTCTGTCTGTATGTGTTTTTTATTTTATAAAAAATTAATATCTTATAAAGTAATAAATTAAATTATTACAAATTTGATTTAAATGTTTATGAAAACTAGGCCAGTTACTGAAAGAATATAAAGAAATTATATCTACTACTTTCTAAATGGTGATATTTAAAAACTTTAAAACTTAGAATAACTTAAAACTAGCATTTTTCTCAATTATTTAAATCTAATAATAAATTAATTATTTTAGAGTAGATTTGCTGTACACAAGGACTTGGCCCACATATGAGAGCTGCCGTTTATTCCAGTGTTTGTAATTGTTGGCTATTCACTGAGAAGGACTCAAGATTTGGGCCAATAAATTTGGTGTTATGTAGATTTGTTGGGACGTCCCCTTGAAAACAATTATTATATAGCAATTCTTGAGGAAAAACTGCTAGTTTTTAATACATGAAAAGTGGTTAAAAGCTTTAATAAGAGTGCCATTTAGAAAGATAGAAAAAGAGTTAAGTTGTTCTATGATATTCTTTTTAAAATTAAAAACTGGGCCTAGTTGTCATAAAAATTTGACTTCAAATTTGGTTAATAATTAATCTATAATTGATAACTTTTCTAAATATATTTAATTTTTATTAATAAGAAAAACAATATACAGGACAGAAAAGGATGGGAAAGCTAAAACATTGGAGACCCATGTTAATACAGTAAAATATACGTTTGTATTGACTTGGAGTAATAACGTGGTATAGACCTTTTGTCCAGAGAACAGTTGTAGCTTACGGGACAACCTTTCATATATTATCAACCAGTGCTGTATTGACACACAAAATAACATTCCATTTACCATGGAAACGCTATGTAGTGTGTGGAACAACGCTTAATACTTAACAAGTGTGATCTCATTTATATAGGGATTTGTTAATGGGTAGTAAAATTGTAAACCAGGCGTTTAAATATCCAAGCAAACAGATTTTCTGTAATTTACCTAATATATTTTTATCCAGTGTACTAAGAATAAAATCATATTAAAATAGAAACATTGCAAACATATTATTGTACGATCATCGCCTTATAACGATTAAGAAAACTGTCCATATGTACATAATTTAAAAAAAAAATACCTGAAATTTGTTGTGGATCGAATTATTTTTATTTTTAAAAGCAAAACGTGAAATCTATAGAATAAAATAAGGCTACTATTTAAGACCAACCACCAAGAATTGCAAAAACAACAATGGAATTTTTCCTACGAAATTTCTGAATAGAAAGGTCTTAAAAATATGTAAGGAAAACTATATTTTTATCTGTGGACTGTATTATAAATATACTGCCAGATATCTCTAAATTGACCAACTGGGTTGAAATTACAAAATAAATTCCGTTTAAATCGACTCAAGTCACGTGATTAAAAAAACAAATTGTGCAAAGGTACTAATTAAAAAATAGTTTCTATATACTACACGCTCGAAAGCGGACATTACGTGTTAGTAAATCTGTGCAATAGAAGCAGACTAAGCCATGAGTCCATATTTTGTAGTCATTTATTCACCAAACTTCTTGTTGGAGAGTGGAAAATTTTCCGGTTTAAAAGCTAAAATAAGCTTTTATATTGCCCAATTAAAACACTATTCAAAAGCTGAATGTTACAATTGCCAACATGACAATAATTATAAAACTTTACAAACTGAACCACAGAAGAACATCAAGACCAAACACGTTTTCGTAGTGAAACTCGCACTAAATATTTGCATTTCTCTCCGCGGAAGCCGCAGGGATAGGCTCGGCCAGTGGTTACAAAATCCCTTCTCTCTCCCCAGTCGGATCTCTATCTTGTTCAGTCTCGGAACAAAGTAACTAGTTTTTCTAGCTGTTATCAAATGTAGATGTTGAGCGAGAGGTAGGTGAAATATACCTCAGTATTACGGACTATCATACACAAATAGTGTTAATAGAGCTAAAAAAATGAAAGTCACACATGTCACTCAGCAGTGATAATAAGTCCTACTCCAATATGGGTAATGGGCTATCTTTTAGCACAAGCTGAAAATTACGTGACCGCTCCATTGTTTACTATTACTTTGTTTAAACATATTATTCCTTGTATAAACTATTCAATGTTATTCATGTTTATTTAGTTTGATAGTCCTCGTGGTCAAATAACACATTTTAATACTATATGTTATTTTAAAAAGGGTAACGTACTTTGCCATTTTTTGCATCTTGATGAAAATTATCGTTCAATACTCATCTCAAAAACTTCTATTGCGCGGCTCCGATAGTAGATTTGTCACGGTTGACTTCTTTAAATTAACCAAATAAGAACACTTTTTCTATAGCGGAACAGCCTCTACATAAGGAAATCTCTCCATTAACTGGGTAACTTCATTGCCATATTTATATTAGTAGGCCTAGTTACTTCCTCAATCTGGGTCATGTATCGAGAAGTGTATAAGGATGTACCATTATATACATAAATAATTTGGTGCCACCGCCTAAACATGGCGTTTGCAATAAAAATAAATTTCAGTCTGAAAAACACACCAAATCCTACGACTGTTTGCAGTTGTACCATTTGTTTTTAACACATCACAAGCTATGTTTACTTTTTATTTTTTAAGTAGCAGACTTCTAATAAAACTCCCTGTAGATAAAAAAAGTACACTCCATTTGATTATTTGGATGAAAGGAAATATTTGGGGTCCCTTCTTTCATTCAACACTTCTATCAATGTAAAAAACGACAAAGGATTCACTCACCTCGAAGGTCAAAGGACACAACTGTTAGTACCTCAGGTTACCTGTGATAACCAGGAGATTCATAACACATACAAGTCAAATATGTAGAAATAAGTAACAAAATAGAATAGAAATCTTTCCTATTGGTTTAACATAAAACACCAGGTAATCCCAAGTAAAAATTTATCTCCTATGCATTTACCAGCCTCAGTAAGCGAGGATAGTTCGTTGCTGTCTCGGGCCAGACGTCCGCACACCTTCAAGATTTTATAGATTACGGTGTAGTCATCTACCTACAAGAAAATAACC
>NW_025779004.1:0-63920 GCF_021130785.1 Homalodisca vitripennis | reverse complement strand
TTACCGCCCCATATCGATATTGCCGGTCTTCAGCAAAATCTTTGAGAAGCTCTTTCTTTCCCGTTGTGTGAATTTTCTGGACAAACACCATCTACTGTCTGTAAACCAGTTCGGATTCCGAAGTGGTAGATCGACGGTGGACGCAGTCGTGCGTCTAGTCGATGCGATAGTGGAGGGAATTGAAGGTCGAGGAGATACTTTGAGTATTTTCCTTGACTTATCAAAAGCGTTTGACTGTGTCGACCATCAAATCCTCATTCGCAAACTGGAGTATTACGGGATGCGAGGAGTGTCGCTCAAGTGGCTCAAATCGTATCTCAGTGATCGAACACAATTTGTAGGCATTTCAGGCGTCAAATCGGGAGAGGGGGGTCTGAGCTATGGTGTTCCTCAGGGCTCCATACTTAGCCCTTTACTCTTCTTGATCTACGTAAATGATGTTGGTTCATCGGTACAACAAGGGCGACTCGTCCAGTACGCAGATGACACGACTCTCTGTCTCAACTCAAAATCACAAGAAGAACTTGAAAAAATTACGTTCATTGAGCTCAACAGTGCAGTTCAAAATTTCAATGAGCTCAATCTCAAAACAAATCCTTTGAAATCAAAATTCATTCAATTTAGTTTGCGACAAACAGATTCAGATTGTAGTCCTACAGTCATGTTAGACGAATCTGAAATCACTGAAGTGTACTCAATGAAATTCCTTGGAATACACCTAGATCGAGGTTTGACTTGGGATTGTCATGTAGACTATGTTTGTTCAAAGTTATCCTCAGTCATTTATGTCTTGAGGAAACTGTCCGAATACTGCCCAACGCAGGTACTGATGACGGCATATTATGGACTGATCTACCCACACCTTTCTTACGGATTGGCATTGTGGGGAGGTTGCACAACCGCAAACTTTTCCAGAATTTTCATCCTTCAAAAAAAAGCAGTTCGAACAATTGCAAAACTGCAATGGAGAGAGTCGTGCAGGCCAGCTTTCAAAAATCTAAAAATTGTTGACATTACCTTGCCTCTACGTCTTGGAAACGTGTCTTTTTTTCAAATCCAAATGCGAACACACAAGAGGTAGTGATTTACACTCTTATGCAACTAGAGGCAGGGATGACTACCGAACTGGAAGACACAGGACGGTAGCTCACGAGCGTTTGCCTTCTCAGGCAGGAGTTCGAATTGTCAACAACTTGCCGAACTCGATTAAATGTGTCCCCATGCTGAAGGCATTCAAAGCTCGTCTAAAAACAACATTGATTACACATGCGTTCTACAGTATAGACGAGTTTATGGCACACAATTGGGAGACCTCTCAATTGGCTGACTGACCGGGGAAGTGGTGGATCAATTCGAATGAGTGAGAGAGAGTGAACGCAAAAATTGTATGTATGGAAGGGACTTCGATGGTAGAACGAGTGGAAAATTTAGCTCGATATACGTGACGATTGCTATAACATTGTTTTTATGTTCTACGCAATAAATAATTTATTATTTATTTATTATTATCACCATGTTCAATGAAGCTAAGTAGCATTCAATGTGTATTAAAGCAGACTATAATCAAAGTTGTTTTCTTAGATTTTGTCAATAAATATTTTTTACGCTTAGAAAAAGTTTTGCTCCTTTATCTTTATTTAAACACGGTTTTTTTCGTTTCAAAACTTTATATTTCCAGAGGACTTACAGGAAAATACGATAATTTCAATATCATTGATTATTTCGTATTATTATAAGGCTACTCTATTTTATGGTATATTCCATAATGTATGCTATTATTTTATTTTTGTATCCTCCTTTATTATTAGTATTGTATGACCGTAATGTATAACCTACAAATTAACCGTTAACGCAACGTTCAACATTTTGAGTGATTGCTGTAAGAAGAAGGTATTAATACATTCCGAATGATTTGAAATATTCAAGATTTGAGCTTGATATGAATATGGTATTCAATTTCAAATTACTTACGTTCTTATTTTTTACTTTCAACCCGCTTTGGCAGATGTACTGAGTGCGGAGTTAGAGATTCCACGAAATCCACCACAAGGCGCTGCTCATATCTCTGAGATGTTCTGCTTTCACCCATGGACACATTTCATCAACTGAAATATTTAATATTGGAATTCTTGTGAAATCATTTAGGAATGTCTTTTATCTTAACGTACCGCTTCCTACTCCCTTTGTGTTCCACCTTTGGTAAGACATTGCGGTAAACTGCCTCCTTCAATTTGCCGCATATTTTGTGCTTCCCATTTCTTTCTTTTCCACAAAGTTGTGTACAATCTTTTCTCTAATGAATATTATATTTTTATCGATTACCATTTATCGATATTACCAGTTAATTCGAAAATCGTAAAAAGCTGCCTAAGTCCCATGCTTAGTACAAGTTGAAATAAACATCAACAATAATTGTGAGCCTGAAGTTTTTCAGCTGCACTAAATAAAACTTCTTTTGACTGTGAACGTTCACAACAAATCAAGTCACAAAATCTAATGGTATCATTATTACTATGCTACACTATACTATAATCTCTAAAAAGCTATCTTAACCTTGAGAGGTTAAGAGAGTTTATAATATATGTTCAGTCCAAAGTAGGAGAAGCCCTTCCTGCCAGCTTCAAGTCTTCACGCGGCAAATAAAGCTAACAGGTGTTACGTACTCACACCTCATCCAGATACTTTAGCTTTATTGTGGTTCCCAAATAGAGCTAATAGGTGCTACGTACTCACACCTCATCCAGATACTTTAGCTTTATTGTGGTTCCCAAATAGAGCTAACAAGTGCTACGTTCTCAGACCTCATCCAGAAACTTTAGCTTTATTGTGGTTCCTTTATTTTATATAATTCTTATTGTTAAATCCTACTGTAAATCCAATATATACCATTTCCCGATGATATTTGCTACAAACCATAAGAATAAAGTATATTTAACAATTTTTTTTCTGTTGTTCTCATTTAAGGCTCAAAAAATAGACATAAGGAACAATATAAATTTATATCGTAGACACCAAATACAGTATAATTAAAATTAATCATTAGTTTTGTATTAAATTTAATACTTAAAATATATTCTGGGATTCTGAAAGCATAAAATTATATTTATTTTATAGTCTCTAAGAACACTTAAGTGAGGTGAAAACCAGAAATATCTTACTATATGCACTATTTACTCTCGTAAAAGTAATTTTAACTTTTTTAGTCTCAATCTGTCATTGAGATGTCAATGTTATGAATGAAAATGTAAACGTAAAAGATGCTTTTCTTACGAATTTTTTAATTTTATTATTACCAAAATCACTTTGAAATGTATATAAATGTTTACAACCATAAAATAACATAGACCAGCTCTGGTAAAAGCTACACAAAATAATAGAAGCATAATGGTAAAATAATCCAGAGAGCCAAGACATACATGTTCGAGTCTACAAGGCTCTTCTGAGTCTCTGGAGACCTTCAAAAGACTCAAAAACTCAACATTGTCCGTGTATTTGTCTGCAAACTTCACGGGAACAAATATTTACCAGGATATTAGGGTGAAAGCAAGCATTCGTTTCCGTTACATTCGTCCAAACATTATATTACATATACATAGAAGGCAACATTGCAATACATAGTTTGTAAGAGGTCATTCGGTTTTACCACTAATGCTGTAACGGCATTGGAATATAATATATTTACTTGTACGTATCTTACAAATACTGTATATTGCTTAAAACAATATTTTTAAATTTAATCAAATCAAATAACATTTTTATTTCATGAACATTTTACAAGCCACAGTAATTGTATTTTTTTATACTTTTTATTAGCTAAAATTCTGTTATATACACCACAAGAAATCTCATTCAGACATACAATTTGCAAACTCACTTACATCCATTCATTCGCCAACTATTCCCACTTCCAGCGACGGAATCAGTCATGCTTTTTAATTGGTGGTTTCCCACTCATGTTCCAAAAACTCGCTAGCATTATAAAACATTTGTGGCACGAAAAAGCGTTTGAAACGAGTTGCCAACACCTTGGACGTTGGAGCGTTTTTTATTGAATCTGGTAATTTTATCATTGACGAAATGAACACCTGCCTGTTTAGGCAAGCGTTCATAAACCACCGTTCTGTGTCTACCAGTTCGGTAGTCATCTCTCCTTTAGTCTCATACTCATGAATGTCTCGTCCATTCGTCATGGCACATTTAGAGCATACAAAACAGAGTTATTACCAAGATGTAGATATTGGGCAGCATCAACAGTTGAAATTTTTTGAAGACTTCTTTGAACGACTCTCTAACATTCAGCTGAGCGATAATGGGGATCGCTTGTTTTTTCAGTTTGAACACTCTCATGAATTGATGAATTGATTGTTTGCACAAGCTCCCCTAACACCAACCCGTAAGTGAGATGGGGGTAAATCAATCCCTCATATGCCATCATCAGAACCTGACTAGGGCAGTATTTGGCTAAAGACCTAAATCAAATACAGTTAAGACATTTTGGCAATTAAAATGTCATCAATATTTCAATTGTTCCAAGGGAATATTTAGTCTGAAATTTGGCTGGAAATAACTTAATCAACGTATATATTTAACATGGGACTGTTGATGATATTATTTCTCTAAAGGTCAAATAAAAAATCAGAAGTCTGTATCGATATGAATAACGAGACAATTTAATAATTACATAATAATGTAAAGAGCGTTGTGACACGTGTAAGTTAGGAATACCATGTTGTGTGTTTACTTCACCAACTCAAAAACATGCACTTAATAAAAACACAACACTAATCATTAAAACTGAACTACAGAATACAGGTTTACAGAAAACAGAATAATGCGTCTGCATTCACCGACCAACCACCTACGACTGACACAACACCACAACAGTTGTGTATTTCATGTGCCTTACAGTTTCATTTTTATATAATATTAACATCGATCTCCTTTTTGCCACTTTTTGCACTTCAGCATATACTACGTTAGTAATAAAATTATTTTACGATGCTATATTTTTAACACTCTATAATATTCCATGATTACATGTCAATGAAACAAATACCATTTTCACGCTTAATATATTGAGATGAGGTAAAAAAATTATGGTTGCCTGTAAAGTCGGTTTTACGGGCGAAGATTTTACGTGACAACGTCTTTTTCTCGGTAGAATATTTATTGATATGAATATTATTAAATTGCACAATAGGAACAAGGAATTGAATGAAAATAAGAATTGCACAAATTTTAACTATAGAAATATATTTTGTTTACTAAAACATTGTACATAATTTGAAATTAATTAAAATTTGTTATTGTAAATGGTAAAGTTGAATAAAACATTTACTAAAATTGGAATTTGAAATTCTTGCTAAACACAGTTAAATTCTAACTCCGCGCGTGGTGATTGGTCGGTTTAGTTCGTTTGTTTGGTCGCACTGTTATGACAGGTTAGAGGTTATAATTTGTTATTTTAAATGTTTGACTAGCAATACGCGCTGTTTCTTCTCAATCGACTGAATTACGATTGATTGCAGAGTGATTTAAACTAATAATTTACTTAACAATATCAACATTTGTCAATAGTATGACATAACCTATAAACTCAGTTTCTCAACTTTTGTGTCAATCTAACAATTAATCAATCAATCATAGTTTACGATAATGAAATATCAGTGTACAATTATTTACCTTTATTGTTGTAGTTGTTGTAAATGACGAATCTAAGCACTCCACATTTTCACGAATAAACATAGTTATCTGCTTTATCCCGTGCGGCGGACTCACAGTTATCTGCTTTATCCCGTGCGGCGGACCCACTGGACGGGCATCGTAACGTTACCGGGCGTTACACTTTTTCATGAGTGACTCCGAGCCGCAACCTAATTTAAGACGTTGTCACGTCAAAATCTATACTAGCATTATTTTGGTTCAACACCTTCAGAATACATTTCTCTAATCCCGTTTTCAGGTAAAACAAATCACATTACTGACTAATCATTCCAATTCCACTTAAATGTGTGAGATTAAACCGTTAACACCAATCCATTATAATATCACCACAATTTTGTCTTCTCTAGCAAAATAAGCAGTATTAGCAATTAGTTCTATGAAATAACTCTTAAATAATTCAGCTGTGTAAAATCCACAATCCAGAAGGAGCTTGGAATAATAATAATAATCTTATTATAAAGGTTTGAGAACTTATTATCCACATTGTAAACGTTATGACTTAAAGAAGTCCTTATTCGTGATATTAAATAACTTACGGAGTTTTTCTTATGAAGAAGTATCACGTTTTCAATCAGGTCTTTATATGTGTAGCTTATATTCATATTAAGAGTATAAATAAATAAATCTTTGTGGATCTAGGTTATAGATTGTTCTTGAAATATTCACATCTGATTTCAAGGTCGTTTGAATATACAGTGATTGAATATTTAAAACGAAATTCATCAAACCAAAGAAGAGCAAATTTCTGAGCACAGTGGATCGGGCACATTATTAAGGCGGATAGAACTTTTATTTGGTAAATATATAATTTATATTTGTCAATATTATTTATTATAGCATTGTACTGAGATCTGTATTTATTTTTACACCAAAACTATTGCTAATACGTCACCTCAGATATCTGTTTCAAGTTAAAGTAAATAATTAGTTTGAGTTAAGTTTTCACTTTTATGACCTATACAATACTTATAATCCACAAGAGATGTTGAACTTTTTAGCTGATAATTTCTGCTTGAGTTTTTGTCCTCCAAATGGGCACTTTCTTGAATGAATACAGTTGTATGTTTTCACCCATAAGACTATTCTTTGTCTTAGAATTACTAATATGAATTTCTTAAAATTGTATAAGTTGCAAGATCAGTCAGTGCGTAGGCGTAATAAAACTTACATAAATAACATATACAATAATAAAAAAATATAATATGCTGTAACATTGAGATATATATATATATATATATATATATATATATATATATATATATATATACTTATTTATTTATTTGATAATTCGTATATTTAAATTTCTTATTAGTTGGTCATTATTATATTTAAATTTAATATTGAATAACATTGGTAATATTGGCTGGTTCATAGTTGTACTATGCAATTTGTAATTTCTCATTACAATTCTAAGAAGATAAAATTAAGGACATTTGTGAATTATGTTAGTTGTATAAAAAAATAGAGCTACATACATCGCATAAATCACATGCCAACTGATTATTTCTTAACTATGTTTTATTGTAAAAATTATTCCGCACGAGTTCAACAGAACTCATGGAATATGTATTTCTTTCCGTGTTTCAAGAAAATAAATGATTTAGAAATTTGTTCAAATTAGTGCACCGGATTTGGTGCTGTGGAAGGCAATAAAACCCATCAAATGTGTGACGTGTCTCATGTACACTCCAAGCCAAACAGCACGAACCCTAGCGCATGCACACGGGCCACCCTTCCTTCTCCAGTTCCCCTGTGATCACGTGATAAAGTCCACACTTTCAATGTATTGTAACAGATTTGTATTGTCAGTGGCGCATGGACTAATCGGTACACTTTGATAAACTATGAGGTCGGTAGGCTTGGTTTGACACAAATGTACCTGAAAGCTGCATGGAGTTTAGTCTAGGCGTTGTCATTGCAGAGAGTACAAGTCTTGAGCACAAGTCACGAGTACGAGAAACACAATCACACATCACACCAGCACGGATTTAAGTGGGATACTAACATAAAAATCCTCAACATAGTCAATATCACAATTTAACCAAAGAATGTTTATACAGTAAATGTTTGTTTAAAAAAATACATTTCGTTGCATGCGTCATCATTTTGGCATTAGAGACCAAAATTGTATATAAAACTAGTAAATTGAACTGTTAAATTGTCCATTTGTTGTAAAAACACAGAAATCTGTAGAGCTGTGCAAACAAATACCATGATATATTAAAGAGAAAATTTAATTATTTCACATGTATTCATAAAAACGGTTTTACTCCCCCACTCCAAGGGCTCAAAACACTGTTCTTTAAACTTAATTCTAAAATAAAGCAGGAAATTGGAATAACTTTCAGTGACTGTAACTCATCTTAGAATTGTTAGGACGTCATTAAAAAATGAATATGCCAATGGTGTCCCTTTTCAGATGAAAATTTCGTGTGAAGCCGTAGGTATCTAACTATTGTATTACATTGCATGGTTATCTCATCGTTTTCAAATCGATACTTCTAAAGATTTATTACGTAACTGTAATAAGACGTAGTTAGATCATTTTATTCTCTTTCCTAATATTTAAATCTCACAGTAAGACCTCAAAACAAGAAAAAAATGAGTATGTGAGTGTTTTATAAGATTTAAAATTTTATTCCGAGATGAGATTTTTAATAAATCTATAAATACCTGGGCATTTATAAATATTAGGTATACACATCTGTACATAAATAACTGGGAGTTTTGTATTCCTAAGTGAGAAAGTTGAATGTTAAGTGTCGAATTATAAGTTTCGTAAGGAGTTCAGTTCTGCGTTTGCGTAAACTAAGAATACCCAAAACCCAACGTGGGTAAAAGTTATTTTTGTCAATTTCCGAAAAACATCGGTGGTTTCGCAAATATTTTTACACCCGCCGCGCTCTCGGTATTTTACTCCGGCAAATGTCCGAATACTCTCAACGACGTGAGTATTTCACAACATCTACCTTGCGAAGTGAGTAAACATTTCGGGCATGCTCCAGATTCGGTGTTTGAGTACAAAGTATAAGCTTTGGAGATGTGGATTTTGCCTCTGGAGGTTATGTTCAGTTAAATTGTGCAGAAAATTTCGGTGAGTGCCAACATGAGGAAAATTGCAATAGGCTGGTTCTATATGCAAAGTTTACTGATGATTATATAGTTTTAAGTTCCGTCAGTTGTTATTCTAAACAGATATACAGTAAAAAGTAGAAACATTGATACTTATAAAATATACACATCTTTTAATTTGAAATTTCATTAAAACTTGTAATATGCTGTAGCTCTAAGGCTATAATGCTTTTAGAGCATGGAAGATATGATATCTTCCCTCTGACTTGATAAAATGAAGCTACTTTAATAGCGCCAAAGGATACTGTTCTACTTTGACGGAGAAATGCTGGGATTTAATTAATCCTCATAAATTATTACATTATCAAAGGCTTGTGAAAATCTGTTGATAATTATACTACTATCAAATATTGGATGATAGTTTGGTATAATCTCAAATAAAGATCTCAAAATTTGTGAACAATTAAAATTCAAATAATAATATATAGAAATACACAGATAAGTGATGATTTCATCGTTAAAACTAAATGGTTTTGTTTTCATCGACATAAATGTAATTCGGACTAATTCCCATAAAAAATGTATGCAAAAGAAATTGGACTACTAACTTTTTGAAAGTAATTAATAATTTTAATTACTATGTATTTGCTTTCAGGGGTTCATAATTTAAACCATATACATGAACCCTGAAAGAAGGCAAATATGAAAAAGCCTAAACACCACATGACAGAAGCCGAGAACAATGTTTGCAGAACAAACGTTGAAAACTCTGTCCTTGAATTAAAAACAAACCACAAAGGGTGGTTATTAGGTTTACCATTGTGAAAAGTATGCCTGACATATCAATTAAAAAAATTAATAATTACTGATATTAAATTTTTATTATATGTTATAACTTAAACCAAACTACATTTAAATTATATCAGGAAAGGTAACAGTAATAATTAATATAGTATAACTTTTTCTATGATAGTATTTTTAGGTAACACATGAAACTTTGCCATAAAGAGGGTCGTAAGCTAGATAAATGATTTAAGGTCCGCAAGTTTATAGGTAGCGGACTGTGTCGCAAAAAACAAAAACGGCCTGATTTTACCTGACGTGATAAGTGGTTTGATTGTAGACCCATAAAACTGTAAAACAAACGCACTGTTCCTATTGGCAGACCAAAACGGCAGTTGTGAAACGGTTTGAGAAGACGTGCGTATTTTCAATGCCTATTCACCAACCAAAATATCAACTAGTGGCGAATATTATGCGAAATGAAATAAAAAATTTCGCTTATGGTGATAGAGCAATAGTCGTGGAACCAGACGAAGATAAGGAAAACTCCAAAAAATGTTTTCTTTCTCCGACAGTTGAGATCTGACAAATATGAGACTGTATTTGAGTTCTCAATATCATCCTTACGACAATATCGACGCAGACGTGTATTTTCTTTGAAATGTTTACTTTTAAAATCTCCATTAGGAGTATATCTAATGACGATAGAGTGATAAAAATAACAAAAAAATATTCAAAACCACAAACTAATTTCGAAGAATAAATTATTTATGAAGAATATCCAATACTTTTCGCCTAAAGTAACAAAATGGCGGGAATGAGTTGGAGCTGTTTAGTCATGAATACTGAACGATGCCTGAGGAAAAGATAATATTTATTTAACTATCCGGCCCGCAATAACTTCGCTAACAAGAAATATCACAGAACTTAAGCTATTAAAGTTAAACTGAGTTTCCAGACAATTTTCAAGTTTAGGATTTACATAATTTATTTCAAAAATGTGTTTCTGATTCGATTTAACTGTAAGTTTTACTTGTTTTAAATAATACATTTAAAATCTGTCATTCTTCTAAAAAATGTGACACGTATGTTTACCATGTTTGATACTCCTATCGTAAAAATTATGGCGTATACTTAAATCATTTATTTAATTGTTTTGTTTTCAGTTTACATAAACTATTCAAGAGTCGTCATAGCTGACAATTTAACAATAAAAACTGTTATAATTCTTTCAATTTTATATGTCCAGGCGAAAAGTATACCGATGTTTATTTTTGTTTCGTACGTGTCTAATAGAATAATGTATAATACAATACAGTAATAATACATAATTTAAAAGGAAATAATTAAAGATTGCATAACACATTACTTCCACAAGCATTAGTTACTCCTAGACCGTACACATTGTTAAAAATATAATTTTTTTAGATAAGTGTATATTATATAACAGGTAAAATAGTTAGCGAATTATTTATCTAGTCAGATAAAACAAACTTTAAGGTCAATTACAAAATTAATTTTCGAAGATAATTGTACGTAATAGTTCAATTGCTCTTACACTATTTAGAACTAGTGTTCTATGCGGTAGATCGGTGAGTGCAGACCTACATTCTGTATTTCAGTTATAATAGTTGGTGTTTTGTTATTATTAAGTGCATGTGTTAGAGTTAGTTTGCACAGAGTTGTCACACGATGTCACGATGTATTGTTTATGTTTCCTGACTTATGCTGTGGTATGATTTGTTTATTTTAACCTAGATTGTAATTTGTTTGTTTACTTATTTACCTGAGGAAGAGATCACATTGTAGGTCTCTGAACGATGCCAAACCCCTGTTTCCTTTGCAATCCTTCCACAGTCAATAACAAACTTCGAATGGAGTATATCTCTTACGTAAAAAAAACATACCAATAGCCTAAGTTGAATATATCCAAATACCAACATCAGCGTTTAAATTTTATAAGCTAAGAGCCATCCAATATAAAATTTACTTGCAGCCAAAGATCACAAGAGAAGAGCTTGGTAACTCATCTTCTACAGGGGAACAACTTAATAAGTCATAAAACATTATTCTTTCTAGTTTTGGGTGACCTGGTTTATTTATTCTGGTAGTAAAGTTTACTTGATTTCCTTTTATAGTTTATTTTGTGCTATGTTTAGATACTGCCATGAATTTTTATTCTTATTAAAACTTTTACAATCGCTTTGAAAATTGCGTGCGGTACCGCGGGTAACAACTACTTTGTAAGAAACATATATTTTTCACCTTACAACAGGTTTACTAGTGCTTAATATTTAATATTTATTTATCTACAAATATAAATATACTAATATATTTTAAAATCCAATTATAGAAATATTGACTAAACATTGCATTTGATTTAAGCAATGTATCGGATTAAGTCATTTACTTACTGCAAGGAATACGTTTAAGTGTGAATAAAGATACAACAGAGATTTACATCACGAGTAGAGACGCCAAGCGGATCTTGTTGTGTTTATGGCGGTATCGCGAGTAACAGTTTGGAAAGATAAGAGGAACGGATCTGAGCCGGTCATTTGTGTCTTTGACGTAATCCTGAAAAGTTGTATCTGCAGTTTGCCAATTCACTACTAAGTTTTGTTCAGGCACATTTTATCCGATTGCTGCAACATTTATTTTATCACGTTGCTCGTATTTAACACTATAGGAGACTAATTCGTTGGCGTCAGTAGAGTGAGATCATACACGTTCTTTGAAGTTGTGTAAAAATGATTGTAAATTAAACTCGTAATTATGGGAAATATAGTAGTTGCTGTCTACAATTTCTTCAATACAGTCTTCAGTTGGTGATGAGCGAAAAGAAGATTGTATTGAAAAAAAATGAGTACACCTACCGTTATCACGGTGAATTTTACTTTTGAACAAAATAAAAAACATAGATTTAAGTGATGAGATTGAAATCTCTCATGGCAAGACGTTAACTTGAGTTTGCCAGTTTGGATAAACTGATGTCTAATATTAAGAGCCAAAAAGGAAATCTTAACTGTTTCAAAAAGAGATTGTTATCGTTTCCTAAAACGATATCACCTATGATTGGTCTCAACTTAAGGAAGGTGTGTTTTAGGCAGAAAGTTTGAATTGAAGCAATATAAAGTTCAGGTTGCGATATTACGGGAGAGTTCTAGTATCACTGACTCAACTGATAAGAAGATTGTGATCCACTTAAAATCAAGTGTTGATATTGTGTGAGATCATTTACTTTCGTAATCAGTTATTTCCCAAAAATAAAAATTATATCATGAAGACCTACAGTGGAAACTTTCTTGTGAACAATAATTGATAACATATTGAACATATGTGGAAGCGGGGGTCTAATCATGTTCAAAGGCATGGCAGGGATAAAACTGTCATGCCTTTAGCGTGATCATATTAGTACATCTGATGACGTATCCTGACTGTACTCAATTCAGTGACGTCTTAACTGAGAGAATAGTGGGATGGAGGAATGGTGGACCTGAACCAAAATTAAAAAACATTGCGTTGTTATACATCTGTACAGACAGGATAAACTGTAGTTACTATTTTGTTTCCATGAAAAATTAGCTATCCTCTAGAAAATGTTTATTAACACTAAAAATTATGACAGATTGTTTTCTTGCTTTTGAAAATTTGTTTACAGTCGAGAACTCCTACCTATTGATAATGTTGTTATTCAATTTTAATTCTTTTTCGGAGTAAAGTTTAAAATGTTACAGACCTTACAGTATGGCGTTTTAGTTGTAAGTTTATCAATAGATTTATTGTTTTGTATTTCAAATCTCCCTACGCCTTATTTTTACTATGCAGCCTGTAAGTACAGAACCTGCAATACCAAACCCGAGGTGAAGGATTAGCACCGCAAGTCGGGGGAGGGCTTGGATTAGCTGAAAATCCAATGAGCAGACAAGAACAAACATTGATATCATGTAGCCTAGAGGGGTGCAAGTTTATATGGGGTTACGGGAGTATATTGCAATATTTAAATGTTAAAATGGCATTGCCGTGGGCATAGGTAAACTTAACCAATGTTAACTTAACTAGTGTTAATAAACACTAGTATCAATATACTATGTTTGAGGCCAGTCTCAAACATCTAACCGCATATATTTAGTTGAAACGGATTTCCAATTATATCCATCCTAAATAATTTGAACTGTAAAAAAATACAGAATGTCCCATAAACAGAGAATAACAATAAAGAAACAAATTAATAATATTTTGATGCAGAAGCAAACATATGAACAATTTTATTACTTTGAAAATTAATTCTCTTATGTCGTATTTTCATGACAACATTTCGAACGAATACACTTTGTAACGCTAAGTCAAAGCCCTAATATCATTGGATTAACAGGAAATCCACTGCATAGATTAGAGTAAACATTAAAAACACGTGGATTACAAACTTGGTCGTAAGCATGAGAGGTTTACTTTTATAAAGCACTTTAAAGTAACGAGTTGAAAAGAGAACGATATGTAACGAGACTAGGACAGATCGCTAATTATCTGTGTTATATTTCAGTAAATAAGAATATACATTCTATATTTTTGGCTTTAAGTGAAATATAAGATATTAAATGTCATGAAATGAATATTTAATATAATGGCGTATATATACGATTTACCCCATGACTGAGATGATGTGAAATCTTATAGTCGAAATAGGGGATTTGAGATTTCATCTTGCGTATTTTCACTCCATGTTCTAGAATGAATAAATATATCTACTCAATAATTCATAGAGAGACATTCATAATGTCTGCTTTATTTGGACATTATGTAACTAAACATTGACTTTAAAAGGTATAATACAAATGGGTAATTAATTCAGTGCACTTTACGATCAAATATCCATTAAGACTTATATACTTACGCACAATATATTTACTTCTCCTTTATAGAATATTTGTGTATCCTGCTTGGAAATTTAAAATCACTTTATTTCTTAAAGGAAAGAATATTAAATCTCTTTGCGAAGTGATAACCGATAAAATCAACAGCAGAGTTGACGTTGCATGAATAACTAAAGATGATTAGAGAATAATGGTTGCGTTATTGCGTGTAATGCAATAGATTTGTTATTAAAATTAAACATTGCTTAAGGCAACTTTTCTACTATATAAAGTTTTTTATTGTATTACTATAAATAAAGTAAGATTGTATAATAGATTTGGTAAGAGAAGAAGGATAACTTGAGTACGAATTGACTGTTAACTTATACACGAAGCTTCATTACTGTATTCTAAAGATTAAATAGAGGATGTATATCCCCTCTCGGCATTTGGCTGAGCGTTAGCGAAGCCTACTTTCTCCACTAAATCGAGCTATTGACTTATAATAAAATTTTGAATATAACTTCAGCAAAGAATGTTGCGCAACCCGCAGTCTGGCGTACATCCACCTCCTTTTACATGGATTTCCGCATTCAATCGTAATTTATAATTTTATAACATTTTAAAATATTATGGTTTATGGTTTTATTTATTGTACTTCGAATTGTATAAATCTCTCAACCTGAAAATATTTTAATCTACGATTCTGATGAACATTATTGTTGTTATTGTACTACCCTGTTATTGTACCATCCTGTCCGCCTGCCCGGCCATTGGTGGTGGTTCGGAAGTCACCTTTAAGCCGTTGGTCTCCAGCTTAAGTGTTACAGCGAGCTTCTTAGCCGTAACTTACCTTGGTAAAATAAAAAACTACTTTACATGGTACATTTTATAATACAGGTTAGCTAGTAGATTGTTAGCTACAAACGTTTCGTTGGAAAAAAGTAAAAGTGTATCATTAAAATTGTTGAAAATACTCGGTAAGTGTAATTTAGATTATATTAAACGCATTCATGCCATTAAGAATCAAATAATAAGATATTAAAAATCACATATTATATCGTATACATTTACCTTCCTCACGCTATAAAGTAAATTGCCTTAAGTCGAGTATTTCATGTAATATACAAAATATATTATATTAGCCCTGTTCAGGCATGAAAAAAGATAAATGTGATACAAACAGGATGTTTCGATTCTAGGAACGTTCCGGAAATAAATATGACGTCACGTTTTCCCTTTATCACTTTCCGCACCACCCAGTGCGAGGTTTGTGGGTTCCGTACAACACTGAAGCTTTGATTTACAACATGTTTCTGTCCAACACGAGCTATGCTTTTTTTCTTGTTTTTGATATTTAAATATTTACTTAATTTAGTTTACTAAACGATTAAGCGATAATGTCTTCTCTTATTATCAATATACAATATTACACGTACCATACTGTAAGCAGCCGTTAATTTAACTGGTCGATGAACAAATCGTAAGTATTAAATGAAGATGATAATATGAAAACAACATTTACTGTTAGCATTTTGAATTAAATAAAAATGAATAAATGATTATTTCTTAAAAAACACAAATATTAGTAGCAAGACAAAGTCATATGAGTATTACTAATGTATACTAACATAATATAAAATTCTATTATGACAAATCAAATATAATTTTAGTAGGAAAATAGGGTCACAAAGGCAAAGTCTGATTAGGGATTACATAAGATAAGTTAATTTACATAAAGAGTCCATTTGCGGTTGCAGACACTATAACAAAAATATATGGTTTTAGGTGGTTTTATGGTGTTAGGTTTAGGATTGGGTGTGGTAAATTTTAACTAACTATGTTAATTTATCTATAAGACTAGCTTTTCTACTGAATTAATGATTAAATTAATCTAAGCTCGAAGCAGGAAGTGTGTAGAGGTTTTATTGACTGTTAATTTTTATTTTAGTCTATTTATTGTTGTAATTTTAAGGCTTTTGTAAGGCTGTTGTAATTTGTTATCGTGGCTTTTGAAAGAAGCATAAAATTGTGGGAATAAACCATTCGAGACAGTACATATTAGATTGATTAAAACACAGAAATGCATCCACCGTATAAAAGTACAAAAGTCTCTACCGGCGAGTATATCCTAAATAGTAGTTCGAAAATAAACAAAGAATGAATATATTTATGAATAAATTATCATACTTAATATTTCAATATCCTTATGATGATCTAATACGCATGATGAAATATTCCGTATCTTTATGCACCTTGTGAGCAACAGGAACTTCGTCTGAAATATAGCATTGGACTTTGGCGGGTCTAGAAACACTTCCAGTAAGTGATGAACAATATTTTCACAGAAGAGGAATCGAAGATTTGCAACTACTCCGTCTTTTACCGTCCTAGAAACATGGGAGTGTTGTACCGTAAACGATTTCTTCACTTGAGAACTTTGAAGTTTAGTCAACATTGCACTTAGCCATAAAAAGATATTTGCGTTTGCTGCCGAAGTGACAGGATGTTCAGTGTGGGTAAAGTTGGAGTTAAAGGCCGCCTCCATGAACAGTGATGAGTCAATCACTACGTCTTGGTCATGTTACAATGGAAGGAAGGCTAGCTTTTTCCGGCCTTTACCAGTGAAAATGGATTAAGCTCAGTGGTTAGACAAGTTGGGGTAGGAACGGGAGTGTTGAACAACCTGACGAGATCGTGGTTCGATAACCAACTCGGCCATCCATCTCCAAGTCCAGTGCTCACGGGAATATAAGGAGTAAGCAATTAGAATTCACGAATATTTATATACGGTAATTGGATATTTAATAAAACTCATCAGTATTTCTCATATTACTTTGGTGACCCAGGATAAAAAAAAACTTACAAGATAATAGTACAGAGGTGGGGTTTCCTGGTAAATACAATATTTGTGTGGGAGAAAAAATCCCTATACAACGATCTCATTTTTAACCCCATGCCATTTTAAAAATTTAATATAACTTTCTGGCCCTTAATTTGAAGTGTGTTTATTAGTATATTCAAGAGTAATTCCGTATTTTTGTCATACATAGAGGAGAGAAAGTAACAAGGCATGGAAAGAGAGGTAAACACTTTTGATTGATGGGCAGTACAGTCCTATAACATATTTAAATGCTCTTAGCGTGTGAAAACCTTCCCAGTTTTGTGAGTGACGTCCTATATTTTATTGACTATGTTAATTCTTACGTTGATATTGACTACAAAAAATTGTACTTCACCATCCAAGTTGTTACATTTTATTTCACTATTTTTCCTAACGCTGGACAATAAAAACAGATTGCAAACCATAAAAAATATGTATTTTACATTTTTTACCAAATTGTGGATAAATGGTAAATACGTTTACTTTATTATAGTAAAATTTAAAAAAATCTTGATTCCAAAAGAAATTAATTTCAAATACATTGTCGTGTTCATGTTCCTAGTCGTGAAGATATTGACATAAAACGAAAAATATCAGCGCTTTTAGCAATGGCAAAACGAAAATATGTAAATCTCAATTTGTTCTTGAGGTAAGTTAAGCTTCGTTGAAGCTCAGTTAAATACAACGAAGGAAAATTCGACATATTGAATTCGATGTTGCTTCTAAAGAAATGAAGCTGCACGCTACTTATCAAGTCTGTAACTCAATTAGTTCTTGAAGTATCATTTACATACAATCAGTCTGACAGAAAATAAACTTTCTAGCTCTCCAAGCACATTTTATAAATAAAAAAAGATTAACATTCAATCTACCTTACGTTAAATCATGCAGGCGCTACTTTTAGTAACAATTTATTAAGTGTAGCCTACTCGGTAATTCTTTGCCTTATTTTAAAGCAGTGTTTATTTGAAAAGCTAAATAATTAGGTTCTACGAAACACGTAAATATCTCACCAATTTTGACTTAAGTAAATTTTATTATAAATTCCAAAAATTTTAAACAAAACCTGTGAATTTAAATAACACCTTACACCTTATGACCACATTACTGCGATTTAAAAAAATATATACTAATTAATGTTCCAATGTACCACTGTAATTCTGCTATCTTTGTTATGACAACTTCTCAATAATATTAGGTAACTTATAGGAAATAATCCAATACATAAATTGGATAAAGTTAAGTAAAGAATGAAATTTCACACGGTGCCCAAATAGTTCGTTAGTATAATGAACTATGTACACTTTTTGTTTCAAGAATTACAAAAGATTGTTTTCGAAATTTTCATAAGTGAGACCTTGGATAGTACATTATACGATTAGATTAGATTCTGCTGTAACGAAGTAAGTTATCATATTCACTACAGAAAGTTTAGCTCGTATACTAGACGTTTAGTAATATTTACAATATTATTTGAATAAATTAATATCTGGTGGAGAATAAATCAAAGTTATCCTGCCAAGGAAAGTAAACCTCGACAGGGTGTAAAGTGGCAAAGCGAAGGAAGTGCGATAAGAGAATCTGTGAGTAAGGAAACAGAAATCGTGATCTACAGCCGCGTGTCCTCTGACCAAGTAGCAACTTTCGCAAGATTCATTGTGTACTTGAAACCAACAATCTTACAAGCTTCGTGTTTATATCACACGTTTATTTAATAAAAACAAAAGTTCGTTATTGGCGATGGTTGACTTGAAGGGACTGTAGGATTTCGGAGGTTTGCTATTATTATATGCCACAAAAGGTTGTAACATTATTTTTAAGTACTTTTTGCAACACTTATTTCGAAAATAAGTATGAGACTGCTATAAATACCATCAAACTATTAGAACTACCATTTCTGTTTGTGATTTATTCAGCCTTAAAAGATTCTCTGAAGAGATAAATAAATACTTAAGATCAACATATATAATTTTAAAGTACAGGGATTATTAAAACGTGACGCTGACAATGCCTATGACCAAGGCAGATCGGATAACAATTTACGACAACTTACCCATTCAAAAAAATGAATAACAGCTCTAATTAGACCGGAGACAGTCACGGAGAAATATTTAACGATTTTGAATCTGCATGAAAAATATCATATGTACAGATATGGCGAGGAAAAGTCACTTTTTGACATATATATTTATGAAAATGATACTCCTTGCAATAGTTTTGGGTCCAAACGGAAATATTTTAATGATTTAATTATTAATAATAATTCTCACTAACGAGATAATTCTTATCACCTCACTTTGACGACCTGTAAAATGGTGATGAAACATTAAGATGATCTGCAATAATCACCAATAAATCTTCAAAAGTATTTCTTTAAAGTATACGTGAAATATGCAAGTACGTATTAGTACGTAGTCATATCTCAAGCTGCATATAACTTAAAAAAAAGGAAAATATGAGACAATTACTGACTTGTTTGTCCATAACATTTAGCTATGGATGACCTTATTATATTCTTTATAGTTTATTACAACTTTATAAAAATATGAACTAAAAAAAGTTAATGCACATATATTTTAAAAATTTATGCGTCAAGTATGATAATTTATTAAAATTAATCTGAATCTATAAAATCCCCCTCTACAGTAAAATGTCAAAGATGTATACAGTATTTGAGATCAAATTTTTCAATATTATAATTATATACTTTTTTATTGACCTCATTAAGCTGATACTAATATGTTTATAGTTCATATTTAATAATTGTATTGGCCGATCTTTTACAGATTTGTCTACTTATGATAGTGTATAACGAGTGATTGAGGGTAATTTTGAGGTAATATAAGACAATCGATTGCCATTTACTACTCTTCCGATTATACCTAATCACTTCAGTTACCTTATTCACATTAGCAATTATGCCTGGCATTATTTTATTTTTTATACAATACTGTTTTAAACGTTATATAATTTGTTATATTTATGGCAGCAGTTTAATAAGCAAATTTAAATTTTCCTTACCAGCGATATGCCAAGTAATCGTTATTTAGAGAGTTTTATTGTCATCACTGAGGAACAATCAACCTCGATGATATCAATCAAACAACAATTCACTTAGCCACTGTCAATAACAGGATCAGAAGTTCTCGCTAAGAGAAATTAATTGCTACAGGTTCTGTCGTGTAAGGTGTTGGCAGTGTTTCATTTAGCTTTGACGCTGATCAAGCTTTATTTCCAGAAAATGAATTCTGCAGATAAACAGAACCTTTCATTGCAATGAAAATTGGTAAGGCTCTTTGTTCTGTTTCAATTCTGTGAAAGTCATTCGAAAGTACGTATTCAATAGCATACTTACATTGCTGTCTGTTTTATGAAAACATTGAGTCTT
The DNA here is from genome assembly GCF_021130785.1 of Homalodisca vitripennis. Taxonomy (NCBI): domain Eukaryota; kingdom Metazoa; phylum Arthropoda; class Insecta; order Hemiptera; family Cicadellidae; genus Homalodisca; species Homalodisca vitripennis. Next base: position 43,216 of record NW_025779004.1, on the reverse strand, counting down.
TTAGACGGCAATTTCTTGTACAGCTCCCTAGCGAAAGTATACGTGGAATACGCAACGGGTTACGATTTTTTTCTAACTTTGACAAAGCACCATAAATAGTAATTTAAATATGTAAGGTCGGGTGAGCGTGTTGGCCAGACTTTCACCCACCTCGACCTATCCAACTTCCAGGCAATTTGTCGTTCCCAAAAACAAGCACAATTTTGCCAAAAAAGCATTAGAGTTCATTGTGCTTTCATTTTCACATAAGGGGGTATGACGTCAATTTAACAAAAATCACATTTTCATTTTAAATTTGTGGAAGAGCTTAGTGTTCTAGAATATCACGGCAAATAAATCTATTAATAGTTCTTCTGCCAAAGGGTAACATGGTCCCGGGACAGAGCACACCAAAAGTTTACTCTAAGAGAATTACTGTGATGTTCTACAAACGCATTACAGTGTCCATTGTTTTCCTAGATACGTACGCTATGACCATGGACCTTTCCTGATAGATAAAGATTGAATTGGTTTCTATCCTCTTCGTCATGTGGGTAGGGGGTATTTAATACATGCTAAAATAAAGAACAGAAAGAAGAAATAAGGCAAAAGGTTAAAATATACCTACAAATATGTATTGAAATCTAGTCCGGCGTTGTCCCCACCTGACGAAGGGTGTGGATTCCAATCCTCGAAACATTGTGTTATACCTTTTGTAACATATAACGATGGCAACTGTCCAAAATCCTGCTATACTTTCAAAGCTTCCATCATCAATAGAAACTTGAATAACTGATTACCGATAAGCGATAAAAAGTTTGTCATGACTTTGTAGACACACTATACTTGGTAAGAGAAAGATAGAAAAACTATATTTTAATAGAATTATATATTATAATATCATATATAGAAAGGTAGGAAACATTAATTAAGGTCGTTAAGTTGTATCACGTTTCGCGTGGTTCAGAGGCTAATAGATAGGGCTGGAACTGCGCTCACCCATGACTATGGAGTACAGTTATTAACAGAGTACAATATGTGACAAATTGTGGTTTAGAGCACTTTGTGGCTTCGAGGATAGTTCGAGAAGTAGTCAATCAGCGTCGATGGTCGCATTGGTTCTTTTCCATAGAGATAAAAATTGCACCAGTAGTCACTTCTAACCAAACCTTTTGTTATTCATAGTGATCAAAGTCTATCCTCTTTCAACATTCAAATCCCTTATCTGTGTCTTAACTCTTCATTTATAATCTGAATAGTCAGCAATGGTGTGAGTTACATACATTAGTAATATTTCATCCAACGAATTTAATTACAATTGTGGTCTTGATATAAAATTCACGGATTATATAGTATATTAAATTATACACGGTGCAGTTTTATATAAATAGTTAACTTACCAGAAGTCAGAGAATGGTATATGTGACTATCAAGACTTTGTCCTTCTTTCTTGGAAAGTTTCAGCAAGAGTGAAGAATTTCCTTCCTCAGAAAAGGGTTCTTGATCCTTGGATGGATGTGTAATGTATTGAATTACAAATTGTTAATGGCAAGTTAAAGCCACAGCCAAAGACCAACTGTATGATCTATGATGCTGTGACGTCATATGGGGTGATTAGTTTGAATAAATGCCATTGGCTGTTCTCATCACGCCACCAGATCACACCACCTACCACTTCCAGTGTCCTGCCCTTGTCTCTCTCTCAGTTACCCTCCAACCTTAACCGAGCACAGTCGATGATGTAAACTAATTCAGTCTTTTATTCCGATTCCCCGTAACCCGTACACAACAATTGGCGACGAGGTATTAATGCGATCCCGCGAGTGCAATGCAACCTGTTCGATTGTGCGTAAATAATTTCTCCGAAAATTATAGTGGGAGGAAGTGTGTCTGTAGTTTGGCGTCACGTGGACTCAAAATCGGTACATTTTGATGTTGGAAGACAAGGTCGTAAATTGGAGCAGTTCGTCTTTATTTAGTGAAACAGTAGAAATGGCGGGAATTATTGGCGGAATCGGTGACTTCGACAACAGTGCAGAAACTTGGAATTCGTATGTTGAACGATTTGAATTATTCGTTGACTGTAACAGTATTAGTGACGACAAAAAGGTTAGTACGTTACTAACAGTCGTGGGTGTGAAAACGTACAGTTTGTTACGAGATTTATGTACGCCGGAAAAACCTTCAGTGAAAAAGTTTGATGAATTAGTGAAGTTAATTCAGGATCATTTGTACCCGAAGCCATCATTCATAGCTGAAAGGTACAAATTCAGCAAAAGGAATCAACAGGAAGGAGAATCAGTCGCAGAGTACATCGCCAGCCTCAAGAAATTGTCTGCATACTGCGAGTTTGGCGCATCCCTCAACGACTATCTCAGAGACAGACTGGTGAGCGGCATCAGGAGTGAGTCGACCAAGCAGAGGCTGTTGGGAGAGACCACCCTAACCTTCGACCAGGCTGTGAAAATCGTCTGCTCAGTGGAAGCGGCGGAGAAGAATGCGGCGGCATTGACAGTTAACGGCGGCAGCCGGGTCCAGCGGATGGCAGCGCATCACCACCCACATGTGAGAGTCGGCGGCAGCGGTGGCAGCGCGAGCTACAACGCAAGGCACGAAGTCAAGGTGCAGTGTACCTGCTGTGGGCAGTGTGGTCACTATAGGAAGCAGTGCAAATTGTTTGGTGTTGTGTGTCACAAATGTGGTAAAAGAAATCACATATCTAAGGTATGTCGATCTACTGAAATTAGTAAGTTACCAGACAATCAGCTTTCGAAAGTTAAGAAAGGTATATCTTATCAGTCTAATTTTCAAAACAAGAAAAACAAAGATTATAAGATACATAATTTTGTAAATGATAGTTCAGAACTGTCAGATTCAAATAATTCTAAGAATTATGTTCAGAGTGATGAAAATCTTGAGAGTTATGTCGAGGACATACAGAATTTATTTAAAGTAAATGAAACTCACCGTAAAAGAATTAGAGTTGACCCAATTAAGATTAAAGTCCTAGTGCAAGGTCGAGAAACCATATTTGAAGTTGATACTGGAGCTAGTGTCACAGTGTGTAGTGAGGATTTTTATGAAAATAATTTTAGTTCTTGTAAATTGTTAGAAAACGACCTAACTTTGAGTTCGTACACTAATGAACCTATTATACCTGTGGGCAAAGTTAATGTTGATGTTTGCTATGAGAAAATACATAAATGCTTAGATTTGTATGTGATTAGAGGAGGTTCACATCCTTTAATGGGTCGTGATTGGCTTAAGGTACTGGGAGTTGACATTTCGTTTAAAAATAACTTGTGTGTTATAAACAGACCTATAGATAACAATGCTAATTTCGAGACAATGACGTTTGAGCTAACTAATCAATTTCCAGAAGTGTTCACTGAGAAACTAGGTCAGTATACAGGCGAACCAGTAAAACTAAATCTAAAAGAAAATGCTAGACCTAGGTATTTTAAGCCAAGACCGATACCATTCTCATTGAAAAGTAAGGTAGAAAAAGAACTACAACGCTTAGTTGACGAACAAGTGTTAATTCCAGTAAGCAGCTCGGAATGGGGAACGCCCATTGTACCAGTATTAAAAAAGAACGGTGAAATTAGGCTATGTGGAGACTTTAAAGTTACTCTAAATCAGTATCTAGAAGTAGACAAGTACCCTATACCTAGAATAGAAGATTTATTTGCAAATTTACAGCATGGAGAACGTTTCTCTAAAATAGATCTTAGTCAAGCCTATATGCAATTAAAGTTAGATAGTGAGTCACAAAAATTATGTACAATTAGCACGCATAAGGGTCTTTTCTCATATTGTAGAATGCCTTATGGAATCTCATCAGCCCCAGGCATATTTCAAAGAGTTATTGAACAATCTTTGCATAATTTAGAAGGCATATCAGTGTTCATGGATGATATTCTTATCACCGCACCTAATAACGAAACTCATGTAAGTAGGTTGCAAGAGGTTTGTAAACGCCTGAGTGAAAAAGGATTTACCGTAAAGAAAGATAAATGTACATTCTTTGTAGACAAAATCGAGTATCTTGGTTTTAGTATCGATAAAGATGGACTGCATACCTCTGAATCTAAAATTAAAGCTATAAATCAAGCACCTGTACCTAAATCTGTCACTCAAGTCAAGGCTTTTATTGGCTTGGTAAATTATTATGGAAAGTTTATCAAAAATTTGTCAACAATCTTGAGTCCGTTGTACAACTTGTTAAAAAAGGACGTGCCATTTGATTTTGATGAAAAATGTCTCAAATCATTTAGCCATGTCAAGGATGTTTTGACTAAAGCACCAGTTTTGGCGCATTATGATTCAAAGTTGCCTGTAAAACTAGCAGTAGACGCAAGCTCGACAGGGCTGGGCTGCGTACTTAGTATCATAACCCCTGAAGGCGTTGAGAAACCTATTGCATACCACTCTCGTACTTTATCACCAGCAGAATGTCAATATTCACAAATAGATAAGGAAGCTTTAGCAGTAGTATATGGAGTAAGGAAATTTCATCAATATTTGTATGGCCGAAAATTCACATTGTGTACTGATCACAAACCTTTAATTAGCATATTTGGACCGAAAAAGGGTTTACCTGTTTTCGCAGCAAGCCGATTACAAAGATACGCATTATTTTTAAGTGGATACAATTTTGATGTACAGTATGTAAGGTCAGAAAAGCATGGTAACGCAGACGCATTATCACGCTTACCATTAAGCACTAAACACGTTGTAAATAATAACAATGAACCAAGGTGGAAAGGTACCTATTTACACTGTATCGCTGAAAGTTCAGTACCTTTAACTTTTGAAGATGTAAAAGCTGAAACCCAAAATGATCCTATTATAAAACAAATACATAACTATGTGATGTACGGATGGCCAAATTTTTTGTCAGGAGAGAATAGGGAATTGTTACCTTATTTCCAAAGGAAGGACGAGCTAACAGTTGAGCATGGCATTGTTATGTGGGGATATAGAATTGTTGTTCCTAACAAGTTGCGTAGCTACATATTAAATGAGTTACACGCGAGTCACTTGGGAATTGTAAAAATGAAGTCAGTAGCAAGATCCTATATTTGGTGGCCAAATATAGATGAAAACATTGAAAGCCTAGCGAACAATTGCTCTTCCTGTCTTATGGAACGTTCTAGTCCTAGTAAGAGTAATCTACATGTTTGGCACTATCCATCTATGCCATGGGAAAGATTGCATATTGATTACTTGGGTCCTTTCAAAGATAAGACCTACTTGGTAGTAATTGATGCTTACACTAAGTGGTTGGAAGTATTTGAAGTAGGCTCTACTTCAGCTAAGCTAGCTATAGAAAAGTTAAGAGAACTATTTTCTAGATTTGGATTACCTGTCACTATCCATAGTGATAATGGACCACCATTTACCTCAGTTGAATTTAAAAATTTCATGCAACTTAATGGTATAAGACATACATTTTCACCAGCTTATCATCCTCAGTCTAATGGTCAGGCTGAGAACTCAGTTAAGTATGCTAAACGTAAAATAAGATTGGCTTTTCAAGAAAATATTGATACTAAAGTAGCCTTGAATAGGATGTTATTTGATTACAGAAACTCCGTTCATAGCACTACTAACGAGACACCTGCCAAATTAATGTTTAATAGACCACTAAGATGCAGGCTAGATTTACTCAGACCTAATATAGCCAGAACTGTGCAATTAAAACAGGACAAACAAAAAGAATATTTTGGCGGTAGAAAAACGAGAATTCTATTTCCTAATCAATCTGTATTAGTGAGAGATTATCGCTCTAAAGACAAATGGATAGAGGGCATTGTAATAAAACAGTTAAATAATGTAATGTATTCTGTTATGACAAAAACTGGTCTAATTTGGAGTAGACATATTGATCAGCTGATAGGACTACACAGTAGTATTGTTGACAGTGACAGTCAAATTCCACCATCTCAGGACCGTACAGTTGCGGAGCGTGAGACAGGCGCTCAGTGTCCGCCAACTCCAAGCCCAGTCAGAATTAGTAACACTGACCTCACTAGATCAGCTGGTCTCTCCCCCTCCTCACCGCATCATACCTCTCCATGTCACATCACTACCCCTCATTCTAGACCACGTCTTTCTCTACCCTCAGCTGTTCCTTCTCCTGTCACTAGAACAGCTGATCATACAAACAGATACCCAACTCGTATTAGGAAACCTGTAGAGAAATTAAACTTGTAAATAACCTACAGTACTTAAGGATGACATTTAATAATGATTGTGTTATTTATATTTATATGTGTTTATTATATATTTATTATTACACTTGTATTGTTTAATTTATCTATGACTTGTGTGAATTCAATTTATTTTGAAATTTGGAAGGGAGGAAATGTAATGTATTGAATTACAAATTGTTACTGGCAAGTTAAAGCCACAGCCAAAGACCAACTGTATGATCTATGATGCTGTGACGTCATATGGGGTGATTAGTTTGAATAAATGCCATTGGCTGTTCTCATCACGCCACCAGATCACACCACCTACCACTTCCAGTGTCCTGCCCTTGTCTCTCTCTCAGTTACCCTCCAACCTTAACCGAGCACAGTCGATGATGTAAACTAATTCAGTCTTTTATTCCGATTCCCCGTAACCCGTACACAACAGGATGATAACAGAGTCCTTGGGGTAAATTACATTCTACAAGATAGGAACAAAAGGATGACATTTGAATTTCATACTAAGATTATCATTGTATCAATAGTATGGTCTCTATACACTTTTTTTAAAGTAATTATGTTAAGTAAATTTAGAGAGAGATATTCTTCATTAATAAACGATACCCCATGTCCAATTATCTAATTTGTCATATTTAAGTAAATAGTTTAAATGGTAGTGGGAGATTTGTGATTTTTTACAGAAAAAGTACCAGGTGAGAATGTTATGGGGTGTGGCATGTTTTATTAAACAATAATCGTTGTTTAAGGTTTTGAATTAAATTGTAAGCTATAAAAATTAACTCAGTCTATTGAAGCTAACCATTTTAAAAAATAACGATTTTTTGGAAATTTTCCTTTTTTTAAAAATATGGAAGTATCACAATTTTGTAATTCACTGTTTTCGAATCTAATTTTTTTTACTAAAACTGTTTTTATAAAGTCAGTAAGAATTTATCAACGTCATTGGAAAAGTTAATTCTCAGCAGTAATAAAATTACACCATCATATTGTTTTATACTTGCGACGCAAACCGACATAATCCATAAATTTTGAAACATTTAAATTAAGCAAAGCCACATTAACTTGTCATCTGTTATGAAATCAATCGCAATGTTTAATGTGTAATAAAAGAGCAATTTAGGGAACAACCATTTTTTGCAACATATTTTGCTTGTTATACTGTAACTGTAGTGGAATCCTCGTTGATTAATTCCATCCGAATATTAAGCTTTAACACATTGTGTAATACTTGTAACAGTTATATTACAATAATAACATAATTTATATTTAAACTCTTAATTTAGTATTGTAACTCATTATATTGCCATGGAGGTTACCAGATATTTATTACCACATCAGTGGTAATACAAAATCGTAATATTGCATTTAGACTTGAAATAAGATCATACATATGCACTTATTTTATTCCACTTAAGACTAGAAAATTTAAAAAGTTGGTAGTAAACGTTGTTAGGAACACAAACTGTAATTGTTACAACGTTGATATTCTCAGATTGGAGAGCTGAATCGTGTAGTCATACCTCTGTCTGACTGGTGTTGTTCTGAGGCAAATAACATATAACTATTATTATTTGTTTGATATTGTTTGTTAGAACCGTCTTGGAGCTTAAAATGACTGTTATAATAGTCTACGAGCTGAGTGCCAATTTGGGTTGTGTAAGCACATGGCAATGTTTTTCTTAGAATTGACAAAAAATAGTTTTTGAAAAAAAGAAACTGAACGTCAGCCACACTAGTTTTGTTGGAGGTCGAAATGGTAAAAAACATGAAAAAATAATTTTTTCTCAATTTATATTGTTCTAGGTTGGTACTCCTAAAACCCAACCACCAGGCACACAAATAATTAGTACGGCAATTACTTATGTCTCTGGCCGTCGGACAACTAGACACAGAGACTGAAATTCACTTTTTAACGAGTATATACGCAGTTAGCTGGCGCTGAATCAACATTTATTTATTTGTCTGAATGTTGAGTTTAAGGGTATCAAGCTAAGAAAAAATTAATCTGAGGGGAAAAGATTCTTCACACTTTTTTCACACTTTATAAAGATAAAGTAGATATTAAGTGTATAGAGCTAAAAAAATTAAGATCTGGGGAAAAAGTTTAAATTTCATATTTTACACCCTTTTAATACCCTTTTAAACTAGCACTGCTGACATAAATTTTTTTAGGGAAAGCGTATTAATCTATTTAAAAAAACGAAAAACAGGGAATGTGCTTATTGAATGCAGATTACTAACTGCTGTATGTCAATAAGTCAAAAGATATTTTAACTCTTTTGCACTAAACGTAGTCCATCCATAAGCAACTTAATATGTTTTGCATAATAGAATCTTAAAACGGAAATAAAATATATAATCTGTGAATCGGCGTAATTATATATTTAAATACGGTTTGGATCCATTTAAAACTGTTAACGTTACATAAGTGCTCCATTTGCATTAGCGAATAAACAACGTTAGTGAAATGAAATGATCATTATTCCTTTTCAACATAATTGAATAACATTTATTTAAGGTAAATTAGTTTTAAATAAATTGGTTTATTACGTGTTAATGAATTAAAACTAATGTGATAATTTTGTTAATAATGGCAAATAAAATTCTCTTCTGTCAATATTTGTATACCTGTACTGTAACTCTATTTATAATGTACGTCTTTATCATTATTTAAAGTAGAAAAATACTTAGAAAACCTCAATATAAAAAAGAGCGTATTCAAATTAAAAGCACTATAAATTTGTTTTTATATTTGAAAAAAAAAACTACCTTCTGTGATATATATTTTGGATTTTTTTGGGTTTTATTCAATTGATTTACAATGGATTTAAAATTTTATTTGTCATAGCTTTTGTTTCCTCAACATATAATTGTAATATTGTTAAGAATCACTTTACACTTTAAATCATATGTTTTATATCTATACATTTCATTGTGGATTTTTTAGATTATTAGATTTATTAACAACATAACTAGCCGTTATGTGTGGCTACTCAGCATGAGTAGAATAGAAACATAGTTGTGGAAACTGGTCTCATCAAATTGTTTCATATACTACTTAACATTTTATGTAATAAAAAAATATCCACTTCGCAAATATAATTTTCCTAAGCATCGGCGAAGCCTGTTACTCTAGGGGTTTCGGAAATTTAATTTCCTCTGACTGATTGTCTATACTTCATCCCAAGAACTATCTTATCTAGAGACGTCTTACTTTGTTTGAAGATTCTTTATATACAGCAAATTCGAATTCAATGCATGTATGATGACGATAAAATCAGAGAATGAATAAACAAACTGATATGTTTTAATCGTATGAAATTAACGTGTAAAATATTGGAACATGTAGATTAAAGACTTGACTCGTGTGTAGCTCTGTTATATTTCTTTCTATTACAAGGTACAGTAACAGACGTGTCACCACCTGTCTCATAACAGACTTTGCTGAGGTAGCTTGAGAAATTTAAAATATATGTATGTAACTGAATTGTTATAGGTGAATATATTTACAACTATAATTACGGATTAATTTTAACTAAGTCCACGTTTTTATGAAGAAATATTATACGTTCCCCTGCAAGAGTCAATTCAAGGGACATTCAAGGGAGTACGCGTTGAAACTTCGAGTTATGACTTTGAGACAGAGACTGTTGAGACAAAGAAAGAAGGAATCGATCAACTTGTAGACTCTCCTGATGTCTCGTGCTACGTTATATTCAGGAATTGAAGAAATAAACTTTATTCTTATTGATTCTTTATACCACAAATCTACAATACAACAACTAATAATAACTATGATATCAAATAGCACTATAATACAGTACCAAAATATATTACAATGGGTACAATAATATAATCAATTTATACCTCTATTAAGTAAAATGTTACACAAATACCTACACTAGATACAAGGAAACAATAAAAAACCTTACCACAGAAAATTACAGTGTGGGCAAATATGTTTAGGTGACTTAGTTTTTGGAAACAAAACTTAATGTCTTATAATTTAAGAAGCTTTTCAGGATGAGAGTACCACGTGATTAGACAAGATAACCGCAGCTGGTTCACTAGACGAGCCTATAGAATATCCTAACGCCTTGTTCTGGATGCAGAGAATCTATTGAACAAATTATTACTACAGAAAAACCAGATACATATTACCCTAGCTAACTTTTAATTCTATATGCAGGAGTTACTATGGTTAAAAGATTAATAATGCACCTCAAGGTAAAACTGTATAATGAAGATCAGTAATGAGCAAAGTAATGTGGTAATACGATGTTTAAGTAAAAACTAACTCCTGGTACTTTATACAAAACACATGGTTGAGCGTATGATTGTACAGAAGGAAATAGTTTGGGAGATTAGGAGATCTATGGGATTGTCTTTTCAAAAAAAGTTTTTGAAACTTTTATAAGTAGCTGTGAACCAGGTTATTAAAAGTTATGTCAGTGCTGGAATAAGATCTGGTAATCACTTAAGGTGGTAAAATTAATATTTACCATATATTTACTATATACATAAGGAATAAATCTTGAGATATACCTCTTTTGACTAATAAGAAGTTCGATATCATTTAGTTGTATAGGATAGCGTTATAAATTACCAAAAGGGAAATCTAAAAACAAAAATTCTACTCTTAAACTAAAAAATGAACTCAGAATGAATTAACACCAGAGTCCAGTGAGAACTTGCTTCAAAGACAAATAAAGTATAAGAATGAAACCTGAAACCGAACTGATATGGCAATAAAATATTGTTCCATATGAAGGAAGTGACGAGGGCTAGTATGGATATTTTTCTCAAAATCTATTGGGATTACTAGAGCTATGATAATTTAAGGGCTAAAAGTTAAAAAAATTCTCAGTCAACACTGCTCCGCTTCTCACGGAAACCAAACAATTAACGTCAATCACGGGTTTCAGTACAATAGTTGTTGACTGATGGTGATTCTCCACGTCAAGGCCGAAATATATCAACAAGTTAACTGTAAAAGGTGAGTTTTAAACCCGTGTGAACCAGGAGACTGACGTTAATGATAGCATCAACGCTTCAGCCTAAGAACTGAGAAACTGAAAATGATTGAAGTTGGAAATTTCATAACATGGTGCATACGGTGTCATATATTTTCTCTAAGGAGGCTTGATATACATGGTAGTCATTGATGATGGTAAGTTTACAATTTGTGCACCCGTATTAGTGGAATATAGTCTCTAAGTCCCTGATTAGAGGCAGTGTTCAAGCTGTATGCACCCGTAGGACCCACATTAGTGGAATGTGAGATAGTTGGTAGTTCCTAATGACTGGCGATTTGGAAAAGTTTAAAATATGAAATCATGAAGAATCGATTCAAAAGTGTCTGTGCCCTTTTGTAACGTAAGTGTTATATCTAATTAAATAACATAATGTAAACCAATAAATAGAGGTGATAGGTTAATGTACAAAAAATGTGACCAATAAATAAAAAAGTTTAATGTGGTAAAACGTTAGGCCATTGTATATTTAGGTCTTCTATACTAAAGAACTGGGTCAAAGTAACACAGAAGTTAAAACAAAGGAGTACTGTTTAGACAACTTCGAGTATGATAGATTATACAACCATAATACTATAGAACAACATATTTTATACACATTAAGACAAAATATTCTCGAAAAATGAACTGTCATGGTTGGATTAAATCATTAAAGCCTATTAAAAATAAGACTATTTACGTGTTAATTGAGTCTTTATATTATAATTGAGGATATTACCAAAAATATTCACAAATAAAATTACTTTTAGGTCCATATGATTTAACGATTAATTTAGTATTTGATCTGTCAATGGTACTATGTGGGTTATAGTCTAAATGTTCTATCCATGTTACTTCTTCTGCCATAGGATTTCTTCCCATCTCCCATACTTGTACATGTCCGCGATCATCCGAAGTGTAAAAAAAATTGCCGAATAAAACTTTTCCCAAACAACATTCCGAAGGAACTTCTGTGTTATTGGCCACTCTTACGTTTTTAATTTCTAGAGTAGTTGTATTGAAACTCTTGGAAAACATTCGTTGTTCAGAGAACAAAATGTGATTGTTGACAGTAACACAGTCGCTTATATTTGGTATTGTATGTAGTAACTGTGACTGACGTCACATAATTATAGATGTAGAGATGTTCATTAAATGTAACACCGAGAAATCTGTCTTGTAACACACAATCAATATTGAAACTGTTATTCTTGTCATAGGTTTCGTGGAAAGGGAGGAAGTCCAAATGTTTTAAACTGTAAATGTATACGTGAAATTCGTCTTTTAAATAACTCCGATGCCAGAGAACCACTACAATGTCTAGAGATGGTTTGTCAGATTTAAAAATGCTCCGTAACATGTAACACTTTGCCAATGTAATCTTACATTCAACCGTCTTTAACTTTTTCCCTTCCTCAACATTCCAAATGTGTAAAACTGTTGGGTACGTTAAGGAGTAACCAATGAATATATTGCCTACGGCAATCGGAACTACAAAACAAATAGGATTTTTATTTCTAACAACCATAAGGCTAACTTCGACACTAGATGAAACAGTTTGAGTTTCATCAAAAAAGAAAACGTGTTTTAATTCCCAGGTTTTGTCTAAAATGGATTTAAAACAATAAACTTGTACAGATATTTCTTGAACAATCAAGACCATGTTGGAGTTGATCATTTGTACCAACCTGATATCTTCTGATTCAAAGAGTAAATGTATTGGTTCTCCTATATAAACTGGAGAACCTCTAACGTTCCACAACGTCACTTTTCTTCCACTTGGCAGTAGCACATAATCGTCAGAGACAAACACGCAGAACACGTTTTGGATTTTCTCTACGACGCTTATATTTTCCTTGACGGATCTGCCATGTCTCCAGTTGTTCTGCAGGTGAGTCTCACGCATGTAACACATCCGCCAGCGACAGACAGGACTCAGCGTGCTGTCCTCCGACTCTGGAGACTCAAAACTCGGCTCCACTCTACACTCCGCAGTCTCCAGGTACTGTGCCGTGTCCTTGTTGCAGTGTGGCCTCCACAGACTGTCCTGGTTGAAGGCATCCCTCCAGCCCACACTAACGGCAGAACACGCTGCCAGCTCGTAGGGTGTCAGGTGCTCTGCGATTTTATCCAGTATTAACAATGGGAGTGAGTCCATTGCGGCTTCTCCTGAAAATTATAAATTCTCTATAAATTACAGAAACTTTTATTGGTTATGTATAGGTTTCTTGGCACTGTTCCACGCCAGCATAAGAATGTGTGAGAATACAGATTCAAGTATTCTCAGAGGAATTTCTGAGTCTCTTTGTAAAGTTTAACAACAATTATATATATGCTATTTAATATTTTTACCGTATGTGGTTCCACTCTTCGTGAAAATCTTTTTATTTATTACAACGCCGTGCAAATCGTTAAGGACTTTCTTGTCGCTATCAGTGGAGATCTAACAATGGCTGTCCTTCTTAAACTTTTATTCCAGAAGGGAGACATTGGTGAGAAGATTTTATTTATATGCCGACTCTGGATTATACATGACCTTGGAAGTCAGGCTTATGGTTTATTATAATCTATCAAAGTATTTGGCCTTGGCTACGGAAAACTAATTCAACTTACATAGTGCTGTTAGATAGAACCTACAATACACATTGTAGAATAGGTCGGTGGAGGCACAAGGAACATCAACATCAAATACACTGGCGGTTTGTTAACATAGTCAATCATTTTATAACATAGTAATAACACATTTCAATCAAGTTAAGCTAGTTGCGGAGCTTCCGAAATGCCAAAGGTAACGAAAAAACATCTGTACTATCACTGCTTCCCTAATAATTTTGAACTGTCAGGACTCAAAGGATAAAATACCAAAATAGGAGGCATTGGTTAAAATTATTGTTGAGCAAATACTTGTAAACCCCGAAAGAGGTTTAAATACATTGACACCATTGGCCTAATATAAGATGGTATAAAATGCCTTGAAATGTATAAAGTTCTTTGTAGAAATCATCATCAACATGATCAACATGTACTGAATTTAATTATGATGCTATATGACCAGAAGTTATAGGGGACGTTTATTTTTGCGAGAGAAGTCATCAAGCTATAGCTTTGTAGTCCTAATTGTAAAATAAATCCACCAAAACAAAACATTCCCCTTTCACTATATTAGTTTTACCATTGCACTACCAAAAACTTCCCCAATTATAAAAATTGTAAAGAAATATACATAAATGAACACCATTAACATTGCATAGTTTCTATTAAATTTCGGGAAATGATTTATTGCTATAGTGCTAAACTAAGACGATTAAATTATAAACATTCCTACATCAAGAATGTACCCGGCTGGTTTAAAAATACTCAAATAAAAGTGTGCGAAAATCAGAAGTGATAAGACATTTATATGATCATAAAGAAATGAAAAGTCATGAGTTATGGTGTAATATTAACTAACTACCTCAACGACTTTGTGTGTCCCAGACTAAATGTTTCAAGGTCACGTGACCTTAGGGTAGAGAACGTTATTTACTTTTTAGGCCCATCCACAGTGCCTTTTGTCTTGAAAGTGTACAGAGCAGACATGGACTTTAGCGATGAATTTTACCGATACTTATCATTTTCAATGTTATTAAAATAGCCTAAACATACAGCTCTAAGCATATTAATATGTTCTTTCTTTTTTAGTCGAAGGTAACCTTAAACTTAAAAAATACTAAATATGACCCTTGAATGGATGAAACTCAGCAATTGAAAAAAGTGATTAAAATTTTACATAGATGAAATCATTTCAATCACTGACGCCATTAAGTAAATACTACAGAATTGTAGTAAACAGTAAAACCCCGGGAATTGCGCTACTATTTACAGTTAGGCCCCGTATATAATTTACTTTGTTTTCTAACAATTCGCAATTTATAATGGGTTAAATTCAGGTTATTGACGATGGATGATTTGAAAGGACTTTTAAGCACGGTAACTAGAACTAGATGGTAGCGCTCACGAGGTGGATGCGCAGTGGATCGCCGGGCAGATGACGTCACGAGGACCGACCGCCCTGCACTAGATACAGCACTCTAGTGTTGTTAGTTGTTTGTAGTGCAGTCTTTCGCCACGACGGTTGTGTTTGTAGTTTTGGACTGTTTTTACTGAGTTTTATTGATAGACTGAGTATTTATCTCAATTTAAAATGCTGTGTTGTGCCGTTACCGGTTGTACAAACCATTCGGATAATGCGTAACCATTCGGATAGGCCTACCACCCAGACGTAAACTGAAAGAATCCTCTGTACCAACACAAAAAAATACCAACAGTTCCAACTTCAACCGACACTTTGGGATCCATTGAAAGACAAATTCGTGCAGATAAACGTAAGTAAGAAAACTTTAAAATCGTTAATAGAATATTTGGCAGAAGAAAGAAGCAGCGAAATTACAGGAGCCTTGGACGAACTAGAGTCTGAAAATCAACATTTATGTAATAATGACGTGCAGAACGTCCAATTAATAAACGAAAACAAAGAAGTAAAAGAAAAAAAATCATTTTTAAACAGAATAACTAAAATGTGCCCAACAAATTATAACTAAATCAAAACATGATTTAATGAAATTTGAACAGTTATTTTCTAAAAGTCACCACCAAAAACTTTTAAAAGCAAAATGTACAAATTGGTCTAGTGAAGATGTTGCAAAAGCTGTCGTGATTAGGTGTATTTCAATAAAAGCCTTTGCGTATGTTAAAGATACTTTAAAATACCCCTTACCAAGCGAGGCTACTATAGGAAGACGGTTGTCATAGTTCTCTACTCCTCCTGGATTTTAGATATAAGTTAAAAAATTTACTCAAAGGGCAATCGGCAGTTTTGAGCGATGATTTTTCACAAAGACGTTGTTATGAGCTTTGACGAGATGAAGGTAAATCCGATGTTTACTACGACGCCGCTCAAGACATGTTTAGAGGGCCACATGTAAGTGTTCAAGTAATTATTATTAGAAGCCTAAGTATTAATGGGAAATTCGACCAAAGTGTAACGGTTGAAACATTTATTGAATGTGTCAAGATGATTGAAGAGTCAGGGTTTTGTATACGTAACCGAAGGTTATAAATATTTACTATCAGTGAAGTGTAATCAAGATGTTCTGGAGTCGTATTTTTCACTAATTAGAGAATTTGGGAAATTTTACGACTACCCTCTCTCCACAGCGGTGACACATAGAATAAAATACCCGTTATTCAGCAAAAGTGCGTGTGACGTATTAAAAACAGACAATTGTATTGCTGAGCAGTGTGAAAGTTTAAGTGTGGACGTTCTTAAAAATATAGACTTAGCAGAACCGGTACTAGATTGTGAAAATACAGACTTGATATAAGGCAAGTTGGAAGCGAACGATATCTATAATGAAGAATTTATTTTCATTGCAGAACCACTGATTGAAAAGTTGACTGAAATAACTAATAATAAACTAGTTTATCCTGAAGAGAACACAGATGTAATAAAAATGTTAGCTGGTTATGTAGCATACCATGTTAATAAAAATGACCTTAAGAGTGATTTTCAATATGGAGAAAGGACTGGAAACTCAAACAATGCTGACTGGGGTTCGAGTTTGTCAAGGGGTGCTCTAATAAATCCGTCACCAAAATAGTTAAGCATTGTTTTAGAATTTAAAAACGATTTCCAACGATTTCACGGTGATAACTTAAATAAAAGTCCTCAAGAGATGAAGAAGCTGATTGATATAATCAAAGGAAAGTTCTGTGATGTGGACGTTTTTGCTATTTTTATTTTATTTTACATTTCAACGGACATCTCCATTTTAACAGTTTTGAACAATAATTAAACAATGAAAGTAAACAACCACAGTGACAAATAGAGCAATAACGATTAATAAACTATTTAAGTGACGAAACGGATACAAACTATGAATGACAATAACGTAATTAATTATTAGTGTACCGCGATTTGAACTATGGAAAACAACGAACAATAACAGCAATAAATTAGCACGAAACAATGAGAATAAAACCATGACTAAACAATAATAGACAAAAATTAACAAGACACAATATATAAATAACAGCAACTGAGAGACGTACAGGTAAAGTATAAGAACGCGATCCTTTATAAGAATGAAAGAACTGAACAAGAAGAAAGAACTCAAAAGAGCAATGAAGAAAGATGAAATTTCTGACACTGCGAGAAAAAAGTCAAAAAAGATGAACAAAATAAAGAATTTATGTAATGATTTACGCCAAACACAAGGCACTATTGTTCAATAATTTTAGTTTTGTAACATTTCTAAATGATTAACTTAAATATATATTAATTACGTTTGCTTATACAAAATCCTTTTAAAATTCTATTTATTAAATTGGTCTTTACAACTGTTTTGACATTTTATTTTATTCAATGTTTTATAGTGTATGTAGATTTTTTCAATAATAAAATACTGTATATGAAAAAATCTTATTTAACGAAATTATTATTTAACCCCTGAACCTTTTAGGAAAATTTGAAATGAAAAATAATTAAAGTTTGATTGTACTTGTAAAATTCATAAAGATTTTTAAATCAATTACCCTAAGTAGTTCTTCAGTAGTAACTAACTACCTTAGCCCAAAAAACCTAAATAAAATATAATAATTAATTTCACAAAAACAAATTTCTTGACATGCGAGTCAGTGTTAAAGTAAGGCAACACGAAAAGCCAACCATAAGCTTGATAAAATCGCTTCCTGTTAGGATTAGAGCAGAGAAGCTAGGCATACATAGTGGACGGCACGGCCGACTTGGAGCAGGTGACATCACGGCCTCATAGCCAGATGCGCGTGAGCCCTACCGTCTAGTTCTAGTTAACGTGACTTTAAGTATGAATGTTACGGACATAATATAACGCTCCAAGAATATTATTATCACTTTTCTACTTCAATTTAAACTTAGAGAAATAACAGAAAACAAGATCAACCATGACAGCTCCATGCTATATAATTGGAAAATGAAATATAAAATTATCTATACTAAGCTATACATGATCAATGAATTATTACTGAGTTTTAAGGAAATACACAAACAATATTAAGAATTGGCGTGTCTGTTCTAAATGTAGTGATTAAGTTAAATTGGTAACTTTACAACCAATTACAATACTAATGTAAATTTCTTAAGAGCTCTTCAAACTAAGCCTGGATTGAAGTCCAACTAATCACTCCAAATATGTCGTCTGTTAAATAACCTATAATCTTGCACCGCAGGACATTGACGCAATTATCAAGGCATTCCTAGAAATATTGTTATCCCACACAATGTGTGGACGTAACACTGGTCGCTTTAGCGGCAAAGCTGACGGGCATGGCGGGAAATATCAGGTCAGATCTTATCGTGATACTTGGAAGCATCCTTACATCCTTATCCCTACCGTCTTTTTAGTATCCTTGGTATGGCCCGGTACAATGGTACACGCATAGACGTACGCATATCCGACTTCCACTGACGCACAGCAGTCGTATCGATATACGTCAGCATATGTTTTTAAAACTGAAGAAGTACATAAAAGATAGCCCTTTTAAATACAAACATTCTGGTACTTTATTCAAATTCGTAAAATAGCATAAACAAACCTAGAATTTTTAATTAAATACCTCAAACCGTTACACAGATAAAAAAATCAAAACAACAAAAAGAGAGACAGACGGACAACTAAGCAAGATAGGAATATAAATTACATAAATTATTTGTTTTGGGCTATTAAATAATATGGTCATAATTTGGGCAGTTTTTACGAGACACCCTGTTAAGAGATACTTAATGTAAAAAAGAATATATATTGGCAAACACTCAAATGATTGTGAATAATGACTTGTAATTATTTGGGGTGTTTTGGCTGATTAAATAACATGGTAACATTTTGGACTTTTTTACGGGAAAGTTGCTATTGTGGAACAGTTGCAGCGCAACGGTTATTTACAACCGTTGTGTGTGGCTGCAACCGAAACTACCGTAACTGTTGAGGAGGTTACCGGTATTACTGTGCCGCGCCGCTTAATGTGCGTTCGTCTGTGTATGTGCGTTATCACAGCGCGTACTACCCTTTCACTATCGCTATCTGTTCTGTGTGTTGCGTTTACGTGCTCGCCGCTGATATGAAGGCGCAATTATCTCTTTAAAAAGAAGAATCTACCAATTTTCTTGGGATGCACCTTGGTCGAGGGCTGACATGGAAAGTTCACATTGATAGTGTCTGTTCAAAGGATGGTTCAGGCATTTATTTCTTACGCAATTTGGCAAAATTCTGTTCATAGGACATTCTGAAGACAGCTTACTTTAGAGCTAATATATAACCTAATACAACCACATTTAGCTTATGATCTGAGATCATGGGGTGGCTGTTCTAGATACAAATTAATTAGATTGTTTAGAATGCAAAAGAAAGCTGTCAGAGCCATTTACAAATTAAATAAAAAAGCGGTAAATATAGCGGTACATTGTGAATAACAGTCAGGCCTGATCTAGCGCATGCGCATAACCTTTCTTTCAATTGTTCCAAGGTTGTTGGAATATACTACGCAATACAAAAAACTAAATGTAAAAATAATTGTTACGATTTAAACGCCGGATTATCTACTGTTTTGGAATGAGACTGTAAAATACGGCTTCAAAGCCTACACCAAGAAATGAATGTCCGTGAAGAAGTCCTAATTTCCCTTATATTGATAACTGTCTTAAAGTGAAGAAAATAAGACATTCTACAATATATCAAGTCAGTTCAAATGTTGTATTCAATAGTATGGATAGTTATAATCAATAAAATTTTGCTGGTGGGCGCTTATTATACTGATGCCCGAAGTTATGGTTAGCGATGCCACATTCGCCGGTAAAGTCCTCGATTTGTGTGTCGTGCCGGCCATATGTCTAGTTCACACACATCGTATCGTGGACTGGCGGTGGCGTGGCGCCGTAGCCGTACATTGTGAATAACAGTCACAGCCTGATCTAGCGAATGGGCATCAACTGTCTTAAAGCGAAGAAAACAAGACATCTTCTACAATATCTCTCTCAGTTCAAATGTTGTATTCAATAGTATGGATATTTAAAATCGATTCAATTGTGTTGGTGGGTGCTTATTACACTGATGACCAAAGTTATGGTTACGTTAACTCTGCTTGTTTATTAAACGTATGTTTGTTTTTAATACTATGAGTTGGTCTGTCCAACGTTTGATTTAATGTGTATGCATTATTTTAAACAATTTTATTACCACATTAGAAAGGACATTCGTATTAATAATCTATTGCTATTGTCTTTGTAAACAAAAAAATAAAAGATTTTAGAATATTAAAATGACAAATAATGAATTTTAGAACATTCAAAGTGGAACTAATTTTTTTCAAGAGAGCAGAAAATTATGGTTAGGTGAATTTACAATATTTGCATTTTTTCAAGTTGCATTATCTTGTAACACAGCAATGGCTGGAGACATTCGGGATGAAACCATTTATAATTTTATTTTTTACTGATAGGTACTACCTTGAGGGATATTTATCATATATCGCATCCAGCACTGATAGCTGGAGACACCTATGTCATGGTTATATGAAATTTTATTCATAGAAGGTGTAAATTAAGAAACACATTTTTGTATGAGTCTAATTCCCCAATTTCAACATTACTTTATTCCACGCATCCAAAGATGGTGTAAAGGATGTCAGCAGCAACCTATAGGAGGTTTTCTTACAATCATCACAAGCCCACGTAATGCCCGTAGAACAATGAAATATTTACTCCGTGCTAGAAAAGTAGTTCCATATTTTAAGTTCTATAACTTTGTTATTTGCCATTTCCACCCATAGAAAGCTATTATTGTTTTGTTCAGGAGGACGATAGGAATAGGTTATTACCAGAAAACTCGTATTTGCTGGGCCGGCAGTTAACTATTACACATAATTATAAAATGTGTTAAAAATAAAAGAATTTACATAGAAACAATTTAATTGAAATCAGAAAAATTATTAAATAAATGGATGATGTCTAAAGCAGGAGAGGTGTAAGGTAATATATGCCATCCTTTATTTAAAATACCTAGGCTAACACCAGGAAAATTCGTAAACATCTCAGCTAAATTATTACATACACACCCACAAACAATACTGCCTAAAATTACAAATATAAAAATTTTGGTTTGATTAAGAAAGTGCACTAGATAGCTAACAAGTAGGAACTATGGTCACACATGATCTCCACCTTGCTGTGAGCGACGACATAAAATTGGCCATAGATTCCATAAAAAGAATGAGTACCCGGACTTAGTTCCTTGCGGTAACCTAACCTAGTCATCAACTTAAACTACACAAAATATATATTATTGTAATAACAAAAATAGGCACACCCTAAGAATGAGGTTTATATTGTAGTATAGTAGACAAAATAATAAGTGCGTCTAGAAAGTTTTATCAACGTCGGCTTGTACGTTTTTGAGGTAAAGCCATCCATATATTAGATTTTACAACACGTATACTGTAAAACCGGTGTGGCTCCTATAATAGAAGGAACTTAAGAATGTGGGTTTTATCAAAATCGGCTAGTACGTTTTTGTGGTATGGCCATTCATATCTTTTTCCAGTATTTGATATGTAAAATAGATGTATCTAAAAAATCAGACACGGCCTATGAATGAGGCTTACATTGTAGTATAGTAGACTGTGTCTTAAATGTGTACAAAAGCTTTTATCAAAATCGTATCGTACGTTTTTTAGGTGCAGCCATCGGGTAGGGTAGGATAAGCGGACCCGGTTTTAATAACGAAATTAGCAAACGATATTACTTAATCACAACCACCGATATAATCAATCGGTACTGATTTATTATTTTCAACAAATAACTTAAATAATCTATATCAACAGCTGTAAACACTTTCAAATAATACACGTAATGTTTCATTTTTACATATAAGTAACATTAAATTTGATTATTAAAAATGGCAGTCAATTTTAGAAAACTACACGACATTGCTTTGAAAGATGATAACACATGTTTTATGTGGATTCAACATGTTGGACGGGTAGGGTACGATAAGCGGACCCGCTTTTTTTATATCGAAGAGTGTAATCATCAATACCTAATATTCGCATCTCAAATCCTAGACTATCAATTGATATAAAGTATCTATAGTTCTCAATAACAATCATATGTTTTAAATTAAAATATGAATCTAATATTTACAGTGATCAAACAAATTATTATAACTAAAATTAGGAAAACTGAAGACGACCATATTTGTTCCTCCTACAGTTACAGTTGTTTCTTTCCCACGAATTTCACATAATGGGGTTTTCCGCACGAGTTCAACATGTTGAAGTCATGAAAAACATGTCTTATCATCTTCCAAACCAATGTCGCGTAGTTGTCTAAAATTGACTGTCATGTTTAATAATCAAATGTTAATTATATGATATTGAAATATTACATTAAGAGTATTATTTGAAAGTGTTTATAGCTATTGATATAGATTATTAATTAATCGTTAAAAATAATTAATTAGTATCGATTGATTATATCGATGGTTATGATTAAGTAATATCGTTTGCCAATTTTGATATAAAAAACCAAGTCCCAGGTCTCACAGAACAACTGTAACTGTGAGAGGAGGATATATGGTCTTCAGTTTTCCTAATTTTCTTATAATAATTTTTTTCATAACTGTAAATATAAAATCCATATTTTAATTTTTAACATATGATTGTTATTGAGGACTATAGATACTTTTATGGTACTTTGGGATTATACCGACCACACCAGTATGAAGAACACAAAAATATACAAACTTACAAGCATTTCTAAGTAGCCTATTGTGATCGGCATTGTTGTCGCTGTAATCTTATCTTTTTCGAAAATCCCGATTACGGCAGGCCGCGCGGCATCACATGACTTGCAAGGTACATAATTGCCTTTCCATTACAATTCAATTTATATTTATGATCAGCCCCTCTAGAATTTGATATTTTACTGATAGGTACTATCTCGAGGGATGTTTTTCTTTCGGTGCAGCCGAAGCCCACGCTGATGGCCGGAGGCACTCGCATTTTGGGTGGCGGAATGTGATCAAGAATAAAAACAAGTTTTGAGTGTTTTTTCAATAAAGAGTTTAGTTTTAGTTTGGTAATGTTTGTTTTTGTTGAATTTTTGTGTTTGGAGAAATGTAGAGGTAAAACACGGAAGTACAACAAAGCGACGCGACTCTGCAATCACATTATCTACTAGACCGCTCGACTTTGACCTCTGTCTGAGGATGGGGAGTGGTTTGCGATAAGACAATTCCTGTTTTATATTGACGAAATATTGTTTTACGCTAATCTAGTAATCAGTAAAAGCAAAATGTCAAATAACGATTCATGTCTGGGTGTAATCGGTATAATCCCAAAGTACCCTTTTATATCGATTGATAGTCTAGGATTTGAGATGTGAATATTAGGTATCGATGATTACATTCTTCGATATAAAAAAACCGGGTCCGCTTATTGTACCCTACTCCAGCCATCAATTTTCCCTCCAGTATATGACATGTAAAATTGATATACCAAAAATAGGTGCGGCCTAATAATGAGGTTGGTAATATAATACAGTATACAATGTATTGAATGTGTATAGAATATTTTATTGAATTCTGCAGTTACTTTTTTGAGATAGGCCTATGGTCATTTACAGAATTGTTTTTTTCTTCTTTAGGCCTGTGAAATTAAGTACAGTTTGTTCATGAAAAGCGGATTTTGAGTTTTAGAATGCCCGTTAAGTAGATTATATTGATTGTTTTTGTATTTGTTCATTTTGTTTAATTTAATTTAGTTTTGTTAACTGAACTGGTTCAGGAACTAAGTTAATGATAGTTACGGAACTTGGTCAGGAGTAGTTCATGAACCAGGTTAGGATTCCTGTCAGAGGATTAGCTCTTGTATCTATGGAATCTATGGCCGGTTTCAAACTGCTGGTGTGAGTGAGGTTATGTGGGAGTGTGACAATAAAACTACCTAAGTGGGGTTTTCCCTCATCAATTGATATACAATTTGACATTTAATAAAGTGGTACTATCTATAGTTATACATACCGCACTTGAAGATTTCAACTCCGACTTTATAGATGACAACACAGACAACAGCACCGATGAGAAAGATCACTTATTTGTTATACTTCAGTAAGTTTACACTCAAATGTCACAAAGATAACTAAACCAAAGTGCAATGTGAAGTGACTGTAGAGATTCTTCAAACACTAAGAACGTATTACTAAAACAAACCCACCTACTAATACTGCCTATTCCATCTACAACGTGAACAAAACGCCTGTCTCGTGTGTGTAGGGGCAGTGGGGCGGAGTCTGTACGGAGGATGACTCACTGCAAAGCTTCAGAGTGGCCAACTATGCCGCCGGAAATTAAGGAGTGAAAAATAAATATCGTAGAAGTGCATTGAATAATAGCTTTATGACAATATTTTGTTCTTTACGCTATGGGCATAATTTGTGAATGTTATTTGTAATAAATTTTACTTAGCACTATTAAGTTTCTGAGATATATATTGTGTTATAGTTAAGTATTGATAATAATTAAAGTAAATAATGAATTATATCATTATAACAACAAATCAAAATATAATGTTTATTGATATTATTTTGATAACGGTACGATTATATCCCATGCAGTTATTAGTGAGTTGGCTGATTTCTTACTTGTGATTAATGGATCCATAATATTCATCAGAGATGTGAATATCAATTTGTAAAAAGATAACCAAGAATTAATAGGTTATAATAATTTAATGATTTACAACGGTTTCTTATCCTTTCTAAATATACGTACTAGAAGTGTTGTAAACTCGCAAACTTGTATGGACCATATTTTTATTAGAAATAGGGTTTTATATGTATTCGGAATTGTCCGATTTGATATTGGTTTAAAGGATTATTGTCTATTAGGACTTGTAATACTAGGTAAAGAAAATATAGAAAGTAGTGAATTAAGTACAAAATATATTGAAAGTTGTGAATTAAAAATTGATTATAATTTAGTTAAGGAGACATTAGCTTCAGTAAAATGGTCTGGTTGTTTATCAACTGATGATGTTAATATAAGTTATAATGACTTTCATACAATTTGATCAGATATAGTACCTAAGCTCTTGTAGTTGTATTAATGAAAAGGGAAAATTGAATGAAACTAAACGGTATAGTCCATAGATAACGAAAGATCTCTTACGTAAGATTAAAACTAGGAAAAAACTTATAGAAAAGACCTTATGAAGGTGTTTAAAGGATTATTACTATATATATATATATATATATATATATATATATATATATATATATATATATATATATATATTGTAAACAAACTGAAAAATCAAATATTTACTGAAAAACAACTATTAGGCAAGTAGACTAATTCATTGTGGCAACGACATTTCTAATCAATGGACGGTTATAAACGAAATTACAGGAAGAAGGAGGAACCAATACGTAAATAAAATTATTGTGGATATTGGGTTTACGGTTGTCGATGCGAGAACGGTCGTAGAGCTTATCAATAATTATCTTATCAGTAGCCTTACAGCTGTTACTGGCACCGCAGCCCGGCACTTCCTACACGCATTCCTTCTTCTTATTGCCAGTTACGGACGAGGAGATAATTACAATGGTCGACCAAATAATAAATAAGAAATCATCACGTTTTGAAAAATTTTAAATATTATTATTTATTGTGTTATTATTCCTCATCTAATTGCGCCTGTTTCAAACATTTCAACACGGTTTGTTTACTTCATTAAAAACTAAGAAATCATCACGTTTCGACAAATTTGCAATGTTAATTGTTGTAGTATTATTCCTCATCCGATTGCACCTATTTCTCAAATTCCAACAAGGTTTACTTCATTAAAAACAAAAAAAGTGATTGGTGAATTGAAATAACGTATTTTCTAGACAATTATTAGTACTACTTTCTGTTGTGAGGGTATTTCAGGTTGTATCTTAAAGTCAAACTGAAGTAAATATATTTCAGCATGGTACAACTTTGGTTATCACATTTATTTGGATTTTAACCATAGATTAGAACGAATCCTGTTGATAGAATAATAATTTACTATCGAAATGTTAGAGGTTTCCGTATCGAAACACATGAATTATTTGAGTTTGTGTTAAGCGAGCGGTATGACATTATTGGTATAACAGAAACGTGGTTGACAGAAAGCATATGTGACAGGGAACTATTTGACGATCGTTATGTTGCATTTAGACAAGACAGAATTCCGCTTATAACTGGGAAGAGTGATGGGGAGGGGTATCGCTAGCAGTTGACTGCCGAGTACAAAAGTATGCGAGCTGTCTCTGACAGTTGGCGATCAGCTGATTCCCCGCGACCTTGAATCTATTTGGCTGCCTCGCTCAAACGTATCTTTCTGTCTGTGTAAACATTGTTTATTTTATACGTAACAGTAATCGTACTTTCTGTGATGACTATTAGCTTTCTTTTCAGGATTTTAAAAGTATGTCTCTGTTTGATAGTTTAGTAATACTAGGTGGTATTAATCTACCCGAAATTAATGAACTGAACTGCGATATGTTGTTTGAAAGCACTGTCTTGAAAACATAATATGACTTTATGGCAATGCACGATCTTGAATCTCACAATGACGATATTAACTGAATCAGTATTACTTTTGATTTAATAATTAATTTAAGAAATCACTGTCTGTTGATCACTGTAGCTGTCCTTTATTGACCCTAGATGAGCACTATCCACCGTTGTGTGTAGGTTCCTTGAAAAACCTTCCTTGTTAATAATTTAACTAACAATAAATTAATATTTAACACCTATTACTATTTCGAGAAAGCTGATTTTTGCAGCTTGTTAATAAATTTAAATGACGTAAGTGGTATGAAGTTTATAGTGTAAATAACGTAAATGGAACAGTAGATTTGGTCTATAAAACAATTAATTCTTAACGTTTTTAATCAATTTGTGCCAAAAAGGAATTATTCTTTAAAAGTTAATATCAATTTTTGTTTACAAAAGATTATTTCTATAAAGATAAAGAATAAATGTGCTAAAAAGGAATTTTTTAAATTTCATGAGTTAGTTCAAGGATCTCATAGATGTGTTAAAGTGAAAATACATTAGGCTTATTGAAAATATATACGAAACATTAAGTTTTGCGTAATGTAGACTATACATTTGTCTGGAGTCTAGACGCTCTTCTCCTAATTTCGAGTTGTGCTCTTTTGAAATAAAATTCAAAGACAAAGTGGTTCCAGTTAATCATATTTTCGACTTTTTTCTAAAGTTTTCTCTGTTAACTCCGGAAGTAAACCTGTGACTTCGTGTACTGAAAACATATATAGTGAAAACATTTAAAGGGCTTTGTTTACAGTTCTAGCGGCGTGTTAAAAATGAAACCAAAGAAATCTTCTGAACCTGACTGTATTCCTAAATATGTAGTAAATGGTTGCACTGAGGTATTATGTGTGCCTTAGTGCCATTTGTCTTTACCAACCTGTATTTTTTTCCGGAGAAATGGATGGGAGCTAAGGTTGTTCCTATCTTCATACCAGGAAACATTTCGATATGGATCATTACCATCCGATTACATTATTAAATACATTGGCTAAAATATTTGAACCCCTTCTTTATGATTATATTTTTTTAATGTTAAATCTTACCTTCTTCTTAGCAGCATGGCTTTCTTTCTTGTAAATCAACAGTCTCCAATCTAATGGAATTTTCTTTTGATATAACATCTGAATTGCATATTGCTGGTAGGGTTGATGTAGTGTATAATGATTTTTGTAAGGAGTTTTATAAAGTTGACCACGGTGTTTTGGCAAGTGAGTCATTTTTTTATCAATTATCAGTTTCTTAAAACTTATTTTAAACTTCACAGTCGGTTTGTTATTGTTTCTAACATTATGTCAAAAAGCTACATTAGCACTTCAGGTGCTCCTCAGGGATTCAATTTAGGATCATTGTTATTCTAATATTCATTATTGATCTTCATAATTATGAAACACGGTCTACTTTTTGTATGCTGATGATTTCAAACTATATAGATAAATTCGAGCCAATAACGACGTTGCTGATCTGCAATCAACGCTAAATCTTTTTAGACCTTGGTGAATAGATAAAACTTTATTTTTTAAAAGGAAAGAAGTGTTTTGCGATGACATATACCAGGGAAAAACGTTTTACTCTACCAGAATACTCTATTTATGGCCCACATTAAAGATCTTGGCGTAACTTTTGACTCTGCTTTTACGCTCGACAGTCACCTAAATGTTCCCATAAATGGATGCCATAGGATGTTTGGTTTTGTCATTAGAAACAAAATGGGTTTTCTATTCAATGCATTATATCAATAAACTATAAATGCATTCATGACAAGTAGGATGGAATATTGTCCAATAATTTGGAGGCCTTATTTATTATTACATTAGCATCGCTTCTATGACACTAATTCAAAACGATATTTTTAAGATATTTGCATTTTAAAAGATTTAGAAGAAAAAACTGTCAACAGCTATCTCAAGATAAATTCTTTATCTACAAACAAGATCCATTGTTTTATTCATTTATAACATTCTACATAACTTAGCTTTTTTTAGTTGGAAAGATGTTTCTGTATGTTCCAAGAAGTAATCTTAGAAATTTCTTGGTTTTGTACACCACGTTGTCAGACAGAGTAGTTTTACAAATTTTCATTTTTAAAGGTATTGGATTTTTTTAAATGTATAACAACCCAAGAGAGTACCGATAGCCAAGTGGTCTGACATTAAACTTTGGATCTGAGTTAGAGATAGCACAGACTCAAATCCTGTTTGTGACCCTTGCACTTTTTATCAGTACCATCGACCTTGCACTGTATCGACTGCCCCTTAATTTTGTTAGGTAAGATCCTCGCTCAGGCCAGTGGCCCATGAGGGGGATCGCTTAAAGGGGGATCGGCCTCTCTTTTACATAAAAAAGACACAAGGAATTAGATATATTTAATAACAATTTTAATTCATTCGTAAATAAGCTAACTTAAGGTTGTAACCGATAACTTAAGGTTGTGGTTAAAGTATAATATAATTAAATATAATACTATTTGTGTGTTTTCTTGTTCTTTAATAGAAACAGTTAATTTGTACACAGCTTAATAGTGATTTAGTAATTAAACCTTTTCATGCACTCATACATTATATTGTTAATTTTTATTATCAACTTGAATGTGCTGCCAACATAACTGTTTTGGTATAATATTCCTGTAGCTATTGTACAAAAACTAACAAATAAACTACTGGTAATGCTTTCATATAAACAATTCCTAATAAGCCTACTAATTAAATTAATTAATCATCAATATGTTAAGCAGAAGCACTTATTAGGTCCCTATCACTATCAAAATATAAGTCTGCTCAAAATTAATTAACTAAATATCCCAGAATCCATTTATGATAAACATTGTTTAATCTAAAATATACCTACAATAAAAAAACTGTGGGAAGTCGTATAACAGTTGCAATATAACTTAAATATTTAGATCAGACACTTCGGAAACTCTAAAAAAACTACCTTCCCCTCCAGTGATTTTCGAATCAGAACGCCTGGTAAAAGAAAATGGTTTAAAGCAGGCTTATACGAGTAGGTTATGTTGCACTGCTAGCCAATATACCGTTTAAAATATTACAAATCGCTTGTCTCTGCTTTTGTAAAAATGACATTCTATTATTGTAACATAAAATAACTTATAATTAGTATTTTTTAATGTATGAGTTATATTTGATCCGTAAATGTCATGTAAGTTTGAAATGTTAAAATGTTCAGATGTCAAATTTTAAACATCAATATTTAAAGCCTGGACTGGTATTAGTTGAAATGTTAATCTATTGAGAAATGATATATTTGATAAAAGACCTTTGGCGTCTTAATCCTCAACCGGAAATGGAGAGCCGAGTAACGGAAATTAGGTAATCCATCTCTAACTGACACCATCTGTTTGATCATTTGGTGTGTAAATGATCGATATGAAACTGTCTTGGGCTTAAACATGTTCAAACTACACATTCTTACTTGTACGAAATACATGGAGCGTATTCGATTTTTATTTATTAGAGACTAGAACATTATTATAACGGTATTCAAATAATAAAAGTTCCGGTAAACTAAGGAGGGTACTACAACACCGAAAGCACTGTAATTAAATTTTGTCACAGAGTTTTAACATTGACCTTCCATTATTTTTCTCTTTACTCAATGAACAACTCGAAAAAACGTCTCGGAAATATCTTCATAGAAATT
This sequence comes from Homalodisca vitripennis, assembly GCF_021130785.1. Lineage (NCBI taxonomy): Eukaryota > Metazoa > Arthropoda > Insecta > Hemiptera > Cicadellidae > Homalodisca > Homalodisca vitripennis. The sequence continues at coordinate 12,700 of NW_025779004.1, read as the reverse complement.
TTATCTTATTCCGGTATGAGAAACCTATTCCCAAAGTGTGTACAATATTTTTATAACAGCCTTAAGGAAATAAATGATTGTGCTTTATGTGATTTATAAATAAAAATATTTGTGGTACAAATCCCATTTTACTGGAATCCACAATAAATATATTGTAAACCACAGAAACCACTCAGACCCCGGTGTAACCGCCGTTTATATTTATTGTTTGTGACGTAACGCATTTGTTACCTGCTGCGTTTCTGAACCTTTGGTTTTAAACCTTTCACTTTCCAAAAAATAGATTTTACATCAATATGAGGCAGAGGTTTCATACAGTTATGCTGATTTTGTTCCGTGAAGAATAAATAGCGCTACTATAGTACATATTTTATTTATAATTGTAATCCATTTTAAACGTATGATAAGTATCGATTTTACTATTTAATTTAAACAATTGGCTCTCGTTTATTACTGCCCGAGCTCACTTTATTATAGTAAGTTTTATTATGTTGTGTGATGTATTGATAATTGCTGTTTTCTTCGTTTTCCATTGTATATCACACAATCATATCGTTTTTAAGCGACTACAGGTTTCAGCATATGAAACAATATCTTCTCATAGACTGTATATGAAAACAAAACTTGTATTTGAAATTGGTCCAGTTTTAGTTTTATTTAATTAATTCTACAATATTGTACATGATTATTTACACATCCTTGGTTTATATAATTACATACCTGGTTCAGGTTTTACTCGTTCCCACTTCACAATTTTATTCTACACTCAGTGTGTAATTATAAACACAGCGGAATATACAGAGTGTCCCGTAACTCTCAGGACAAAGGTATATCACATTATTGTTCAAGTCAAAAGAAACGTATTTCACCATATGAACAAGGGTCTGTCTGTATGTGATTTTTTTTTTTTTAAGAAACAATAGTATTTGAAAAACTAATAATTTTAATTATACCATATTCGGTACAAATGTTTATGACCACAAGGCCAATTTCCGAACGAATTATCATGAAATTATCTTTTTATTGATTTTTAAAATTATTTCCATTAAAACTTTTAAACTTTGAATATCTTATTACCAGCAGTTTTTCTCAAGAAATATAGGAATAACAGTTTTTAGCGGATATTATCACTGACGTAGAGGAAATTTACTATGACAAGATATGGTTCCCATTGAGGTTCTCAGCGAATAGCCAACAGTACAAAATCTAAATAAACGGCAGCGTTCAATGTGGGCCTTGTCTCGTCTAAAGAAATCTGCTCTAAATTAATTATTTATTATTCGATTTAAATGATTTTAAGTAATTAAATTTGTTATAATAGTACCCTCCAAAAACTGTTATTCTTGTAGTTCTTGATAAAAACTTCTGGTTTTTGAAATATCCAAAGTTCAAAAGTTCTTATGGTCGCCATTTTGAAAATACTAAAGATAATTTCATGATATTTTTCAGTAACTGGCCCTCTTATCATAAATATTCGAGCCAAATTTACCATGATTAAATTTATTATTTTTCCAAATTTTTTGAAATAAAAACCACATACAGACAACCGGGTAACTAAGCATTAGGACCCATTTTCATATGGTGAAATATGTTTACCTTGACCTGAAAAAAACCTGGTATACCTTTGTCCAGAGAGTTACGGGACATCATGTATAGAGATTGTTGATTGTATGATGCAAATTTATTAATAAATATTACTGTTGATTTCAATTATATGATCTCATATAATAGTACTGCACATCCAAAACCAAACTCTGTTGAAGACTAAGTTTAAATAGAAGTAAACAGGAAAAGCAAGTAATTGAGGAGAAGTGAGATTAATTCTAAAGCTGGTTAGGTTAAAGCACTTACTTTTAAGTTACATATTTCTTAGTTGAGAAAATTATTTTATTGCATTTATAATATGGTTCAGTATGGCTGGAAATGTTACTACAGTAAACAAATTCAGATTAGACATCCTTTCAATCTTACGTTACTCAGCAGTTATTGCAGTATGGAATAATATAAAATGTCTTTATTTACAGAGGTAAAGTTAGGATTTATACGTTCTCTCTACCTTTTAACCAATACAACCCCCCCTCCTTATCTATTTGTGGTGCAGACTCTTAAGCTACAGTTTATCCTATAATAAAAAGAAGAAAATCGATAGTTGAAGAAAATTAGATAGGCAAAAGTATGTATATGTAAACGTAATCCTGTGGAGATTCGAAGACGAACAAGACACTTTCTTAATACCAGTGCTTAAATTAAAGTGAAATACCTAGGTTTGCCAATAAAACACCTGAATTGCTTTTCATGGACGCGGCAGATTTAAAGCTTCTTGGTCGAGACTTAATGAATAAGCTACTTCAGACATAATACTAAAAATAACTGAAATATATTTACACCATATTATGCCCGTTTTATCAAACCATAAGTTTACTTTAGAAAAGTTTCGTATTTTCTAATAATCGATGGACCATACGAATTTTATTTCTCTAAAGTTCCACATGATATTTTGAGAGCAAACCGGCCTAAAGAACTGACATTTTGCAAAAAACTTCAGTTATACATTGAAAACATTAATGTCGATTATTGTGCATTACACTCCACAACTAATTTAGCTGAGCGTTAGTGATAATTTACATTGACTTTATAAGTAACCAACATCACAAAGCGAACTTAGGACGTCTGGACGTGAGCAATTACGTGGTGTATTTTTGTCCAGAGACTTACGGGACACTCTGTATATTTATGCATTAATTTAATTATTTTATAAAGATTTCTTTTTAAACAAGTTAGAATGTTTTATATTGGTAGTTAATTTACTTATCTTTAAAAACATGTAGTAAATTGTACTTAAAAGCCAAGAATTATAATGTGTTTTTGAATCATGTATAAATGTCGCATTTATATAATTATTAATACTTGCAGATTGTTAATCTCAACTTTGCAGGCAATCCCCTGCAACACATGAGCGCCATAGACAACCTTTTAAGGCATATGAAGCAGTCCTGATACAAGCAATGATGATCACAAAATATAGCTACTCTTGGATCTATTTTTGAATAATTGGATATCAGATAGCTCATTTCACAGAAATATATCTATCCAAGCTCCCTCGTAACGGAATTTCCGGAATTATGAAACTCAATTTGCGAATGATGAAATATTCTGTCACGAGTATGCAATATAAAATAAATTATTGAACAGTAGTTATAATTGAATATGAAATTTCTTTTCATTAGTAATTATAAGTGTTTCCAAAGAAAGACGTCTTTTACCAGCATAAATAGGAACGTTCCTTTAATAAGATCAGTAATAGATGGATTACCCAATTTCCGTTCGTCAAATGAGAATTTCCGGTTGAGAGCTGAGACGAAGACATCGGATGGAAACAATCTGATGTTAATGTGTTGTCTTCGATCAGATCCCTACAGAACCGTTTTGTTCATTTTAAGCATCGCTCTACGCTGACAATCAGAACTAATTTTGACCATTGATTAACCAATAATTACATCAATTAATCTTAAAACTTAGCCTAATTATTAGTATGATTGTAATTTATAACAAAAGTGTAGATTGTTTTTTAAGTTTTAACAGTTTATGATATGTAGGCCTACGAGCAACTTAGAAAAAAATATGCTAAGTTTTTCAGGAAAACATTAATTTATTTCAATCAGTCAGAAGTATTCTCCCTCCCCAAAAAAACACTGGGAAGAACTTTTTCTCCAAGAAAAACTTCAGGCTCACAATTATTGTTGATGTTTATTTCAACTTGTACTAATCATGGGACTTAGTCAGCTTTTTACGATTTTCGAATTAACTGGTAATATCGATAAATGGTAATCGATAAAAATATAATATTCATTAGAGAAAAGATTGTACACAACTTTGTGGAAAAGAAAGAAATGCGAAGCACAAAATATGCGGCAAATTGAAGGAGGCAGTTTACCGCATTGTCTTACCAAAGGTGGAACACAAAGGGAGTAGGAAGCGGGACGTTAAGATAAAAGACATTCCTAAATGATTTCACAAGAATTCCAATATTAAATATTTCAGTTGATGAAATGTGTCCATGGATGAAAGCAGAACATCTCAGAGATATGAGCAGCGCCTTGTGGTGGATTTCGTGGAATCTCTAACTCCGCACTCAGTACATCTGCCAAAGCGGGTTGAAAGTAAAAAATAAGAACGTAAGTAATTTGAAATTGAATACCATATTCATATCAAGCTCAAATCTTGAATATTTCAAATCATTCGGTATGTATTCATACCTTCTTCTTACAGCAATCACTCAAAATGTTGAACGTTGCGTTAACGGTTAATTTGTAGGTTATACATTACGGTCATACAATACAAATAATAAAGGAGGATACAAAAATAAAATAATAGCATACATTATAGAATATAGCATAAAATAGAGTAGCCTCATATTAGTACGAGATAATCAGTGATATTGAAATTATCGTATTTTCCTGTAAGTCCTCTGGAAATATAAAGTTTTGAAACGAAAAAAACTGTGTTTAAATAAAGATAAAGGAGCAAAACATTTTCTAAGCGTAAAAAATGTTTATTGACAAAATCTAAGAACACAACTTTGATTATAGTCTGCTTTAATGTACATTGAATGCTACTTAGTTTCATTGAGCATGGTCATAGTAATTCATTCTTAGGTACAGCAATTTTGATATCTATCAAGCGTAAACATATATTAGTAAAACATAATTAAACAATAATTGTAAACTAAAAGTACGATTTAAGTTGAGAAAAATTCGCTCAGAAATATTGTAAATTACAGAAATAAGTTACTAATAAAAACTTTACTAAATTAAGTTTTACAAACTCCATTTCCGGTTATGGCCGTAATTTTCCGTTGATATTTGGTTGCACTGAGAAACGAGGCAGTTCTGTTTCTTCTTACAAAAAATATCTGGTAATTTAATTTCTGGGTTGTTTCTTAATAATCACTTTTAATTTGATGTATCATTATAGGTAAAATAAATGTTTGAATAAGACCGGTTTAAGTTCACGTCTTTCGGATCTCCAAATTTGGAAATTGCACTCACTTCACATTTAATGAGACTAATACATTAAGCTTATTCGTATTATGGTTGCCAATCACCGTAATTACGATATTACCCGGGCTGTTGTATTGTGACTAAACGACAAGCTATCGTGAAAAGATCTAATATGTGACTAAACACTCGACAAAAGGATCCGTGGTAAAATCATGTGTAAGCTCAAAAAATAAATTAATTTAGAGCGTTATTTAATGTATAATGACTAATTAAACTGTCACTGTTGACAGAACATGAATGTTTCAAACGCATCGCAAACTGCTTGTGTAAAAAAGGCCATAGTCTTTATGACTTTTTATTAGTTTTAAACTCAGAAAATCGCAAGGAGAAAGTATAATCTAATTAAATTTGTTCTAATTAGTGCACCGGATTTGGTACTGTAGAAGGCAATAAAACCCAACAAAAAGTCAAAGTGAAGCCTTTTATTGCCGTTGACAATAATACAATGTGGCAAAAGTCGTACTGAATAAATCTATAATTTTTACATTCGTTCACAATACCACATTCAGACATACAATCGTTACATTCATCTATACCACTTACTCGCCAATTCTCTCCACCGCCAACGCCAGTGTCAGTCTTCTAGATTGGAGGTCTCCCAACTATAATTCAAAAACTCGTAGACGCTATAGAATGCTTTAGATGCTAAAAAGCTCTTCAGACGAGTTTTTAACGCCTTGGGCGTTTGTACGTTTTTCATGGAATCAGGCAAACTGTTAAAGAAACGGACACCTGCCTGCGAGGATAGGTGTTCATAAACCACCGTTTTGTGTCGCCCAGTACGGTAGTTGTCTCTGCCTCCCGGTTCATATTCATACACGTCACGGTCCCTAGTCAGGGCACATTTTGACTTTCAGAATAATACTGCCTCCAAGATATAGAGACATGGCAGAGTCAACAGCTGCAATGTTTTGAAAGCTGGTCTGCACGACTCTCTGAAGTTCATGCTGGCGATTGTTCTGGTCGCTTTCTTTTGAAGCCTGAAAACTCTCAAAATTTGCTTGTTTGGACAAGCTCCCCACAAAATCACTCCGTAGGAAGGATGTAGGTAATTCAGGCCGTAATTAATACGTCGCCTAACTTTGGCAGTATTTGGCTAAAGATCTTAAAACATAAACGCCAGATGCTACTGAATCAATGTGAACATTCCATGTCAAACCTCGATCAAGGTATATTGCAAGGAATTTGGAGGAGTAAACTTCTTCTAATGTGGAGCCTCCCAGCATGATGGAAGGCCCCCATTGGCCGCAGGGCGAAATTCAGAAAATTAGATTTTGTGGAATTTGTTGTGAAGCTGAGGCTTCTTTTGATTTTTTGTTAAAACAAAGAGTCGTGTCATTAGCATACTGCACGAGATTACCGTACAGAAGTGATATGAGTCCACACTTTCAATGTATTGTAACAGATTTGTATTTTCAGTGGCGCTTGGACTAATCGGTACACTTCGATAAACTATGAGGTCGGTAGTCTTGGTTTGACACAAATATACCTGAAAGCTGCAAGGAGTTTAGTCTAGGCGTTGTGATTGCAGAGAATGCAAGTCTTGAGCACAAGTCACGAGTACGAGAAACACAATGACACATCACACCAGCACGGATGTAAGTGGGATACTGACATGACAATTCTCAACATAGTCAATAACAACTAAACATCGTCAATAACACAATTTAAACAAAGAATGTTTATACAGTAAATGTTTGTTTAAAAAAATACATTTCGTTGCATGCATCATCATTTTGGCATTAGAGACCAAAATTGTATATAAAACTAGTAAATTGAACTGTTAAACTGTTCATTTGTTGTATAAACACTGAAATAATATGTACATGTAATATTATACTTACGTTTAAAAATTACATTGAGCTCCACCATTTAAGATAATAAGTTTTTTAACTGAAATTTCAAGGATTCATCCACTGGCCTAAAATATTTCAACTATGTTTGAAATCTGTAGAGCTGTGCAAACAAATATCATGACATATTAAAGAGAAAATTGAATTACTTCACATGTATTCATAAAAACGGGTTTATTCTCCCACTCCAAGGGCTCAAAACACTGTTCTTTAAACTTAATTCTAAAATAAATCAGGATATTGGAATAACTTTCATGAGTATAACTCATCTTAGAATTGTTTAGAATGCCATTAAAGAAGAATATGCCAATTGTGTCCCTATTTTTAAGAAGAAAATTCCGTGTAAAACCACAGGTAACTATTGTATTGCTTTGCATACTTAATGATGTCTTAAATATGTAAAAAATTACAAATTGCAACTGTTACAAACGTACATTTGAATTTTTCTTGACAGTTCCTTGTGTTTTTAGAGTTAATATTTCAGTTTTTAAATCCATCGATTTAGGTTCTTAAATTTATTCCATGGCTTTACATATCAATGTACAGATTTCTCAAACTTTTATCTCAACGTTTTCAAATCGATACTTCTAAAGCGTTATTACTTAACTGTTCAGGTGATACGAGTTAGATCCATTTGATTCTATTTCCTAATATTTAAATCTCACAGCAAGTCCCCAAAACAAGAAGAAATGAGTTGTGTGAGTCGTAGAAGATTTAAAATTTTATTTCGAGACAGGATTTTTAATACATCTCTAAAATACCATGAAATTTAAGAATATTAGGTATACAAACCTCTACATAAATAACTGAGAATTTTTTGTTACCAAGTGAGAAAGTTGAATGTTAATTGTCGAATTATTATAAGTCTGTTTCGTAAGGAGTTCAGTTCTGCGTTTGCGTAAACTAAGAATACCCAAAACCCAATGTGGGCAAAAGTTATTTTTGACAATTTCTAGAAAACATCGGTGGTTTTGCAAATATGTTTATACCCACCGCGCTCTCGGTATTTTACTCCGGCAAATGTTCGAATACTCTCAACGACGTGAGTATTTCATAACATCTACCTTGCGAAGTGAGTAAACATTTCGGGCATGCTCCAGATTCGGTGTTTGAGTACAACGTATAAGCTTTGGAGATGTGGATTTTGCCTCTGGAGATTATGTTCGGTAAAATTGTGCAGAAAATTTCGGTGAGTGCCACCACGAGGAAAATTGAAATAGGCTGGTTCTATATGCTAAGTTTACTGATGATTATATAGTTTTAAGTTCCGTCAGTTGTTATTCTAAACAGATATACAGTAAAAAGTAGAAACATTGATACTTATAAAATATACACATCTTTTAATTTGAAATTTCATTAGAACTTGTAATATGCTGTAGCTCTAAGGCTATAATGCTTTTAGAGCACGGAAGATATGATATCTTCCCTCTGAGTTGATAAAATGAAGCTACTTTAATAGCGCCAAAGGATACTGTTTTACTTTGACGGAGAAATGCTGGGATTTAATTAATCCTCATAAATTATTACATCAACAAAGGCTTGTGAAAATCTGTTGATAATTATGCTACTATCAAATATTGGATGATAGTTCGGTATAATCTCAAATAAAGATCTCAAAATTTGTGAACAATTAAAATTTAAATAATATGTAGAAATACACAGATAAATAATGATTTCATCGTTAAAACTAAATGGTTTTGTTTTAATCGACAAAAATGTAATTCCCATAAAAAATGCAAAAGAAATTGGATTACTAACTTATTGAAAGGAATTAATAATTTTAATTACTATGTATTTGCTTTCAGGGGTTCACAATTTAAACCATATACATGAACCCGGAAAGAATGGAAATATGAAAAAACCTCAACACCACATGACAGAAACCGAGAACAATGTCTGCAGAACAAACGTTGAAACTCTGTCCTTGAATTAAAAACAAACCACAAAGGGGTTTTAGGTTTACCATTGTGAAAAGTATGCCTGACATATCAATTAAAAAAATTAGTAATTACTGATATTAAATATATTTATTATATCTTACAACTTAAACCAAATTACATTTAAATTATATCAGGAAAGGTGTTAAGTAATAATTAATATAATATATAGTGTTTTTAGGTAACACATGGAACTTTGCCATAAAGAGAGTCGTAAGCAAGATAAACGATTTAAGGTCCGCAATATGAACAAGTTTATAGATAGCGAACTGAGTCGCAACAAACAACAACGGCCTGATTTTACCTGACGTGTTAAGTGGTTTGATTGTAGACCCATCCAACTGTAAAACAAACATACTGTACCTATTGGCAGACCAAAACGGCTTAAGTTTCAAGAAGATGTACATATTTTCAATGTCTACGCGCAAACCAAAGTATCAACTAATGGCGAATATTATGCGAAAAGAAATAAAAAATTTCGCTTATGGTGATAGAAAAATAGTCGTGGAACCAGACGAAGCTAAGGAAAACGCCAAAAAACGTTTTATTCCTCCGACAGTTGAGATCTGACAAATATGAGACTGTATTTGAGTTCTCAATATCATCCTTACGACAATATCCACGCAGACGTGTATTTAATTTGAAATGTTTACTTTAAAAATCTCCATTAGGAGTATATCTAGTGAGGATAGAGTGATAAAAATAACAAAAAAATATTCAAAACCACAAACTAATTTCGAAGAATAAATTATTTATGAAGAATATCCAATACTTTTCGCCTAAAGTAACAAAATGGCGGGAATGAGTTGGAGCTGTTTAGTCATGAATACTGAACGATGCCTGAGGAAAAGATAATATTTATTTAACTATCCGGCCCGCAATAACTTCGCTAGCAAGAAATATCACAGAACTTAAGCTATTAAAGTTAAACTGAGTTGAAAGACAATTTTCAAGTTTAGGATTAACATAATTTATTTCAAAAATGTGTTTCTGATTCGATTTAACTGTAAGTTTTACTTGTTTTAAAATAATACATTTAAAATCTGTTATTCTTCCCAAAAATATGACACGTATGTTTACCATGTTTGATACTCCTATCGTAAAAATTATGGCGTATACTTAAACCATTTATTTAACTATTTTGTTTTCAATTTACATAAACTATTCAAGAGTCGTCATAGCTGACAATTTAACAATAAAAACTGTTATAATTCTTTCAATTTTATATGTCCAGTCCAAAAGTACACCGATGTTTATTTTTGTTTCGTACGTGTCTATTAGAATAATGTATAATACAATACAGTAATAATACATAATTTAAAAGGAAATAATTAAAGATTGCATAACACATTACTTCCACAAGCATTAGTTACTCCTAGACCGTACACATCATTAAAATTTTAATTTTTTTAGATAAGTGTATTATAACAGGTAAAATAGTTAGCGAATTATTTATCTAGTCAGATAAAACAAACTTTAAGGTCAATTACAAAATAAATTTCGAAGATAATTGTACGTAATAGTTCAATTGCTCTTACACTATTTAGAACTAGTGTTCTATGCGGTAGATCGGTGAGTGCAGACCTGCATTCTGTATTTAAGTTATAATAGTGGGTGTTTTGTTATTATTAAGTGCATGTGTTAGAGTTAGTTTGTACAGAGTTGTTACACGATGTGTTGTTTATGTTTCCTGACTTATGCTGTGGTGTGGTTTGTTTATTTTAACCTAGATTGTAATTTGTTTGCTTAGTTATTCACCTGAAGAAGAGATCAGATTGTAGGTCTCTGAACGATGCCGAATTTCCGGGAAACCCTTGTTTCCTTTGCAATCCTTCCACAGTTAATAACAAACTTAGAATGGAGTATCTCTCTTACGTAAAAAAACATTCCAATAGGCTAAGTTGAATATATCCAAATACCAACATCAGTGTTTAAATTTTATAAGCTAAGAACCATCCAATATAAAATTTACTTGCAGCCAAAGATCACAAGAGATGAGCTTGGTAACTCATCTTCTACAGGGGAACAACTTAATAAGTCATAAAACATTATTCTTTCTAGTTTTGGGTGACCTGGTTTATTTATTCTGGTAGTAAAGTTTACTTGATTTCCTTTTATAGTTTATTTTGTGCTATGTTTAGATACTGTCATGAATTTTTATTCTTATTAAAACTTTTACAATCGCTTTGAAAATTGCGTGCGGTACCGCGGGTAACAACTACTTTGTAAGAAACATATATTTTTTCACCTTACAACAGGTTTACTAGTGCTTAATATTTAATATTTATTTATCTACAAATATACATATACTAATATATTTTAAAATCCAATTATAGAAATATTGACTAAACATTGTATTTGATTTAAGCAATGTATCGGATTAAGTCATTTACTTTCTGCAAGGAATACGTTTAAGTGTGAATAAAGATACAACAGAGATTTAAATCACGAGTAGAGATGCCAAGCGGATCTTGTTGTGTTTATGGCGGTATCGCGGGTAAGAGTTTGGAAAGATAAGAGGAACGGATCTGAGCCGGTCATTTGTGTCTTTGACGTAATCCTGAAAAGTTGTATCTGCAGTTTGCCAATTCACTACTACGTTTTGTTCAGGCACTTGCTATCCGCTTGCTGCAACATTTATTTTATCACGTTGAAGTCATTTAACACTATAGGAGACTAATTCGTTGGCGTCAGTTGAGTAAGATCATAAGATCATGTTGTTTAAGTTATGTAAAAATGATTATAAATTAAACTCGTAATTACAGCAGCAGAAATATAGTAGTTGCTGTCTACAATTTCTTTAATACAGTCTTCAGTTGGTGATGAGCGAAAAGAAGATTGTATTGAAACAAATGAGTATGCCTACCATTATCACGGTGAATTTCACTTTTGAAAAAAATAAAAACATAGATTTGAGTGATGAGATTGAAATCTCTCATGGCAAGACGTTAACTTGAGTTTGCCAGTTTGGATAAACTGATGTCTAATATTTTGAGCCAAAAAGGAAATCTTAACTGTTTCAAAAAGAGATTGTTATCGTTTCCTAAAACGATATCACCTATGATTGGTCTCAACTTAAGGAAGGTGTGTTTTAGGCAGAAAGTTTGAATTGAAGCAATATAAAGTTCAGGTTGCGATATTACGGGAGAGTTCTAGTATCACTGACTCAACTGATAAGAAGATTGTGATCCACTTAAAATCAAGTGTTGATATTGTGTGAGATCATTTACTTTCGTAATCAGTTATTTCCCAAAAATAAAAATTATATCATGAAGACCTACAGTGGAAACTTTCTTGTGAACAATAATTGATAACATACTGAACATATGTGGAAGCGTGGGTCTAATCATGTTCAAAGGCATGGCAGGGATGACACTGACATGCCTTTAGCGTGATCATATTAGTACATGTGATGACGTATCCTGACTGTACTCAATTCAGTGACGTCTTAACAGAGAGAATAGTGGGATGGAGGAATGGTGGACCTGAACCAAAATTAAAAAAACATTGCGTTGTTATACATCTGTACAGACAGGATAAACTGTAGTTACTATTTTGTTTCCTTGAAAAATTAGCTATCCTCTAAAAAATGATTATTAACACTAAAAAGTATGAAGATTGTTTTCTTGCTTTTGAAAATTTGTTTACAGTCGAAGAACTCCTACCTATTGATAATGTAGTTATTCAATTTTAATTCTTTTTCGAAGTAAAAGTTTTAAATGTTTACAGACCTTACAGTATGGCGGTTTAGTTGTAAGTTTATCAATAGATTTATTGTTTTGTATTTAAAATCTCCCTACGCCTTATTTTTATTAACCAGCCTGTAAGTACAGAACCTGCAATACCAAAC